>NC_057812.1:424656472-424948960 GCF_018294505.1 Triticum aestivum | reverse complement strand
GGTGGGGACTTTGGTTGTGGGGGGGGGGCCTTGCCGAACAGAGAGAACTCGACGCGGGTGGGGGTGGGGGTGGGGCTGGCGGAGGAACACATGTGGTGGGGGCCGGTGGTCCAGCCGGCGGCCCGTGCTATGTTCTGTATGGGAAGAATCAGAGACAAGGAAGAAGAAGGGTTAGGAGACGTAGGATCTTCATCCAACTACCTGAAATGGTCGACTGACCCAAATGACAAAAGTCGCGACTTGCATGCAGACATGCTTTATATTCAGTACCATCATCGTACCTGCTTAGCACTGCTCCTGAATCCATCAAGCTAAACAACGTGCCAATCATAATTCCAAACTTATTGCTCAAGTATGAATCTAATATGATGCTGATATTACTAAAATAGATAACATTTAATTGGTCAGCTAATGTTCTGACTTTACTTCCGAAAAAGCACGTGCACCACATATAGAGAGACAGCAGGGAGTTGCTTTCTTAATGCGCTCTGGTTCATCATGTGTGGGCACTGCGCAACGAACATTTTATCATCCAAAATCTTCTTGCTCTTATTTAGCATGTTCCTCTTCCGTTCTTCTTTAATAAGAACTCTCTCCATTCCTAAATACAAGTCTTTGTATAGATTCCACCATGGACTACATATGGAGCAAAATGAGTGAATCTACACTCTAAAATGTATCTGGATACATCTGTATGTGATCCATAGTGGAAATCTCTACAAAGACTTATATTTTGGAACAGAGGGAGTATGATAGTAGTACAATATGTTCCTTGTAGTGAAGATGAGCAGGGACATTTGCAGTGTAGAGGTCTATACGGTCGGTTGGTATGGACACTTTGAACTCTTTGGGCCTCTTTGATTTGTAGTATTTTGTAAACATGGGAATAGGATTTGCAGTGGCCTGCCCACTTGAATCCGATAAGAATAGGACGGAAATGCGGGGAGCTGTGTCGCCTTTGAGAGTTACACTGATATTAACAGTACCGCACCTTCAGTTGAAGAGAGCTGGTATCCGAAGCCTTTCTAGCCATACTGGCAATACTAGCACATATATTCCAGCAAGTTCCACTTTGCTGATTTTACTCTGATGCTTATGGTTTTCCCGTTATATCTACACTATGATCTGTGTAACTGCTTTGTGTCGCACTAGCAGCAGTCCACTCTTGAAGCTAAACACCGAAATGACTTACAAAATTGGCACCAAGGCACTGAGTGCGATTCTAGATGCAATGAAACTCATACGCTCCCCACCTGTTGATTCTTGTTCAAAATATGATCCTAATGACTATGCTAACCTCGAGGAGTCAAAGGCAGATGGCCTGTCCTATTCACCCATCAAGGTGCCTGTTCTAATTTGGCAAGGTTTTATTGATTTCGCGTATCTTGCATATGTTGTCTTGCATTTCTTCTACTTTCTTGCACCGCCATCTTCTTAGTTTACTCATCATATATGTCGAGATGCCATGCCCATCCATTATCAATACATTTTCCATCTGTCATCATACCATGCTTTTCCACTCAAATGTTGTTCTTGTGCATCAGACATCAAAAAGGAAGAGGGTGATTGCCAAACCTGAAGGAGCACCAGCAAAGCCCTTGAAAAACGTGGTTGTGCCAGAGAAATCAGACATCACCCCACTTATATTGGCTGTACAACTAGTGACACAAAATGTAGAACCGACTCCAGTAGACTGTACCCATACTTCACTGGCCACACCACTAGCCACACCACACAGGACCTGCACTCCAGCAAAAGGTATGCCGATTTCAGTTACCATAGCACCAGCGTAGCACAGAAAAATCCCACTCCAGCAAAAAGTACAGCAAGTCCACCGGCCGAAGACCTATCCCAACTGCAGAGACGGCCAATTCCTGCAGATTGGAACCCCATTCCAGTTATTCCCAGTTTAAAAGACAATGCTTTCAATGTTGTTAGGGACTACGTGCATATATTCCCATCATGGGAAGATTATAGTGAGGACAAACACCATTTTCACATCTTCATGTCCCACTTACGTGTAAGTGCTATTATTCATGGTGATTATTTTCCTTTTTTCTGCTGATTGAACACATCAATGATTTACATTACATTGTTGTAAGTAGGCGAGGGTCAATCTGGATAGTCATGACGAGCAAAGCTTGCTTGCGCTTTTCAAGGAAGCATTGCAGTAGTATTGGTGTTACCTGAGGAAATCACACTTTGATGGCAAGTCTATAAATGAATTTCTGGTTAAGTCTCCTGTGTTAAATTTAGAAGGCATTGAATGGAAAAACCTTGTTATGCACTGGTCTCATTCCGAGGATGAGGTACTGTCTATGATATCGCATGACAATTTGAACTTCTACTTTTCCGCATGTGCCTTATGGATCTTTTTTGCATGAAATCTGCTCGAAAAAGAATTCCGGTTTGAAAAGAACGACGGGATATCGCAAATATGCTACCCGCTACTTTGCTCTTGTTAGTACCTGTTGTCCTGTATCACTGTACTTGCATACATACCTGGTTCATTATGTGACAGCAGTATGCATGATAGCTTGCTTATCAATTGTTCGCTCCAAATTATCTGATCTGTATGAATGGTTACATTAGTGTAGAATATATCCAATGCCAATGATTTTTTTAGCTCTACATTGTTCTTGTAAGTACCTGCTGTCCTTTATCAGTGTACTTATATTGACAGGTAGTTGTTCATGTACCATCACTCTGTAGCTTATTTTCCTTTGCCCTCCATTTTCTACACATAAGATCTATATTTACTCTTACCATAAGGTTGGATAACACCGATGGTACTGAAGAAGTTTAGCTCTGCATTGCTCTTGGTTGTACCTTTTGCCTGTATTGTTGTACTTACATTTATAGCTACTTGGTTATGTAGCATCACTCTTCATCTTATCTTATATATTCTCCATTTTTTCTTATATTGTCACATCTATATTTACTCTTAACAAAATATAGAATAAAGGCAATGCTTATGAAGAAGATTATGTGGTAAACTTCTTGAATTCCCCCCCCCCCCATCAGCATGGACAAGGGCTTTATAGAGCCCGCCTTCACCAATAATGTAAGTTTGTCATTCTCAAGCCTTCAAGCTTTGTTGTGTATATTTGGTTAGGCATGACTGCAACAGCTGTTTATTTTTGGTGTTTGCATTAAATTGCATGTTTAAAGTTTATTATGTAGTTCATAAACAAAAGTTTGTCCTTCTCAATTTAAGTTTTCAGTTGTACAACCAAGTTCCTTCTTCATACAATGTAAATTAAACTATACAGAGCAAGTGATATTCTTTTGCACTGCATGTATGCTTCTGTTCGTGAGACGTAATCCAGTGGTGTGGTGAACCTACCCACTACAGCACAATGTCATATTCTGCAATGTCTTAATTATGAGCAATGTCATATCATTCTACTATTATTTAAACTGTCTCTTTATTTGCCAATCTGAAATGGGATAAATTGATAGCACACTAACCATTGATACTTAGGAGTTCTTGATCTGTAATCGAGTAGTGTCGTGAAGCTGCCAACTCCTTCACAATGTCATTTCCTGCCATGTCTTAACCTGAAAAATACCATATTGTGTTAATGCAATTTTAAACTATGTCACTTTATTGGTCAGTAAGAAATGTGATGAATTGTCAGCACTGATACTTTTATGTGCAAAACCTGTCATCTGTCTACTTCTTTATCTTTCAGAGTGAGGAGGATATAATTGTTAAACAAGCGCAGTCCCATCAGCTTGCTTAGTTGCTTGCGCTGCAGCTTCCCAGCAGGGCTAACCTTTCTTGAACTCTATTGAAGTGCTGTCAGTTTTGTATATTATTTTGTCGGCGTGTTTAGTTGCACTGGTGGCGATCTTTGATGCCTCGTGTATGTAATCTACTGTCTGCTTGTGCTTTAATATCATAGTAGCGAACTTTGATGCCGAGTGGATGTAATATGCCGTAATTTCTTTATTGTATAGTCTAGGGTTTTTCTTATTCATGATGCTACAGTTATTTTACTATATATATCGTGTCTTTGTAGTAAACCGGCCAAACCGTAAATTACGGTACATAATCGGGCTGTCATGCAATCACGATGTATGATCCGCATCATGGGCCCCGTCATCTTGGTCCGTTAGAAGGCCTAAATGTAAACTGGCCCACTAGTAGATTCGGGCCTTTAATAGGCCGAGTAAACCACCGGCCCTCTTTTCGCAAGAAAACTCAATGGGCTTTTAGGAGGCTGAGAAGTAGGTTGGGCCTGAAACGTGCCAAACAGCTCACGGGCCGGCAGCAGCCCGAAATGGACCCCGTCCCATGATTGTGCCAATCAAATCACAGTCTTTTAACATGCTAAAATTGTCTCAGTCCTTGTTTGGCCCAATCAGATTATCGGCTGCGAGCAGACGGATGCAAACCGGGCCGTAGTTAGGCCCAACTATATGATTGGCTTTTAACAGGCCGAAATTATTATAGGGCCAAAATGTTAAACGGGCCCTTAACAGGCCAAAACTAATATTAGGCCGAATTACTAAATGGGCCTTTAGCAAGTGGGCCCAAAAGCATAGCGTCTAGTTGACGGGCTGAATCTGATATGGGCCATAATTTAGCCCAAAGCCTCTTAAAGGGCCGGACCTGATCTGGGCCGTAATTTAGCACAGAACGTGGTAGGCTTTTAACGAGCCAGATCTCATATGGGCCATTGTTAGGCCCGGAACGTGGCAGGCCATAATGGACCAGATCAAATATGGGCCGACATTTGGCCCAAAACATGGCTGCCAGTTAATGGGCCGGCCTACTAGGGTCCTCAAAATCTTGTGGGCCTACAGCTGGGCCGGCCCATTAATGTTGGCGAAATCTTGTGGGCCTTTAGCTGGGCCGGCCCATTATGGTCCACAAAAATCTCGTGGGCCTTCACCTGGGCTGGCCCATTATGGCCCGCACAAATCTTGTGGGACTTTACCTGGGCCGGCCCATTATGGCGCACAAAATCTTGTGGGCCTTTAGCTGGGCTAGCCCATTATGGTCCGCAAAATCTTGTGGGCCTTTAGCTGGGCCGACCCATTATGGTCTGTAAAATCTTGCGGGCCTTTAGTTGGGCCGACCCATTTAAACTTTATGGGCCACTTTTGGGCCGGTCCACGTGTCAACATATCATAGGCGCATCTCGCCCATTGGATGAGTGACACATGTACCAACACGGGGCTGACACGTGTTTCCGTCAGCCAATCAGAATTTTACATGTGGTAAATCCCCATTGGTCTGGACTGTTAACGGGTTATCGGATCCAAAACCGGACCCGATAGCTTAACAACGTTCTGTTACGGTGGATGCCACGTGTCGATCACGCTTGACGAAAGCACTTCCATGACACGCGATTTATCGTCATGGAAGTGGACACTCTCGTGATGATAATTTTGGTAATGTCATGTAACACTTCTACGACATCAAAGGTATGACTATCTTGATTCTGTCATAAAACTGTCATGGATGTACATGCATGACAGAAAACGTGACCTACTGTGACAAACACGTATCATCACGGACGTGCATTTTTTTGTAGTGACGCCCATTCCTCGTGAGGAGTGGACAGAGGCAGTCTGTGTCGTACTTGCACTAGAGGTCGGTCGCGCCGTACTTGCACCGAACACCCGTCGCGTCATTCGCATGGGTCGCGCCGATCGCCTTGTCCGCGGCCCGCTCGATGACAACGCGTTGGTCGCTAGGCTCGGCCGCCTCCTTTGCCCAGGTGTCCACGTGGGCGCGGTAGAGGAACATGGCCGTCACATCCTCGAGATGGTGATCTCCGATGAAATAGCCAACTTGGAGCTCGAGATCGTGCTCCAGACGTACCGTGAGTGTGTCGATCGCTTGGACGAACGCCTGCACGAATTCAGGTAGAGCCAAGAGCTACCGTAGGCAAGAGCTGCCGGTCATGGACGTGTTTTATTTTGTTGACTTGTTTCGACGTGGATCGCCATGTATTCACAATAATCATAATTTTGCTCTATTTATTGCTCAATTTCAATGTGTGTACCGTATTTTCCGTTCTTATATGTTCTGTTTCAATGTGTGTATATATGAGTTCCATTCTATATATGTGGATGAGAGCAACTAGTTGCAAATTAGTATACGAAAAAAGGTAGAAAATGGAATTCGAAATATATATATTAATTGTTCATTAGTTCATCACATAATTTATATAATATCATCACTTATAGGTGATGATACTTAACTTATGTACAATGGATAAAATTGAAAACGAACAACACTAAAACTAATAATCCTCCCGGGGGCAGTATTCCAGCAGCCCCTCGCCAGCAGCTCCCATCTTGGGGCCTTTTTCGGCATCCTGCCGGAGGGGGATTCGACCACGGAGGGATTCTACATCAACTCTATTGCCCTTCCGATGAAGCGTGAGTAGTTTACCTCAGACCTACTAGTCCATAGCTAGTAGCTAGATGGCTTCTTCTCTCTCTTTGATTCTCAATACCATGTTCTCCTCGATGTTCTTGGAGATCTATCCGATGTAATCTTATTTTGCGGTGTGTTTGTCGAGATCCGATGAATTGTGGATTTATGATGAGCTTATCTATGAATATTATTTGAATCTTCTCTGAATTCTTTTATGCATGATTTGATATCTTTGTAATTCTCTTCAAACTATCGGTTTAGTTTGGCCAACTAGATTGGTTTTTCTTGCAATGGGAGAAGTGCTTAGCTTTGGGTTCAATCTTGCGGTGTCCTCTCCCAGTGACAGTAGGGGCAGCGAGGAACATATTGTATTGTTGCCATCGAGGATAAAAAGATGGGGTTTACATCATATTGCTTGAGTTTAGTCCTCTACATCATGTCATCTTACTTAAAGCGTTACTCTATTCTTTATGAACTTAATACTCTAGATGCAGGGAGGAGTCGGTCGATGTGTGCAGTAATAGTAGTAGATGTAGGCAGTAGTCGGTCTACTTGACATGGACATGATGCCTATATTTCATAATCATTGCCTTGGATATCGTCATAACTTTATGCTTTTCTATCAATTGCTCGACAGTAATTTGTTCACCCACCGTATTATTTGCTATCTTGAGAGAAGCCTCTAGTGAAACCTATGCCCCCCGGGTCTATTTTCCATCATATAAGTTTCCGATCTACTATTTTGCAAGCTTTTACTTTCCGATCTATAAACCAAAAAACCCCCAAAATATTTACTTTATCTTTGTTTAGTTTTATCTATCTCTATCACATCTCACTTTTGCAAGTGAACGTGAAGGGATTAACAACCCCTTTATCATGTTGGGTGCAAGTTTGTTTGATTGTTTGTGCAGGTATTGGTGATTTGTGTGTTGTCTCCTACTGGACTGATACCTTGGTTCTCTAACTGAGGGAAATACTTATCTCTACTTTGCTGCATCACCCTTTCCTCTTCAAGGGAAAAACCAACGCAAGCTCAAGATGTAGCAGGAAGAGTTTCTGGCGCCGTTGCCGGGGAGATCTACGCCAAGGCAAGACATACCAAGTACCCATCATAAAACTCTCATCTCTTGCATTACATTATTTGCCATTTGTCTCTCGTTTTCCTCTCCTCCACTTCTAAAATGGTTTTTGAAAAGATTTGCCATTTTCTTCGCCCCTCTTCCGTTTGTCTTCTTCGTTTGTCTTTTGTTTGCCCGTGCATCTATGTGCTTGCTTGCCTTTATGGCTCTACCAAAGAACATTGATCCTCACTTTAGGAGGTTGGAAGAAATTGAAAATAATGTTAGGAGCTTCATGTCTTTACAATTTGAGAATAATAGTTTCTTTAGAAACGAGCTTAAGTAGCAGAAACATTTTATGGAGTACATGAATAAAGAGCTCGATGATATGTATAAGGAATTTTATGGTTTGCCATCTCAGTTTGCTCATCTTGAAAATTTAGTAGGACAAATTTCTGATAAACAAGTTACTTTAGTAAATAAGATGGCTGCTAAACCAGAGTATTTAAATAATGATGAAGATCTTAAAGTGATTGATGTGACTCCTATTGAATATTTGTTTTCCAATATAAATCTAGATAAAGATGGGATTGGAGATGAGTCAACTTTAGTTAAAAGGCGTCCCAATGATTCGGAGTTTTTAATCTTGATGCAAAAATTGATAAAGTGGGATTGGAGAGGTCAAAACTTGAAGTAGCGATGAACCCACTCTTTTGGATTTCAAGGAATTAAATTATGATAATTGTTCTTTTGTATTTCCTTGTAGCAATCCATGTTGAATTCTCCTCATGCTTATAATCAAAACAAAGCTTTTACTAAACATATCGTTGATGCTATGGTGCAATATTTTGAAGAAAAGCTTGAATTGGAAGTTTCTATCACTAGAAAACTTTATGATGTGTGGGAACCTACTATTAAGATTAAGATTAAAGATTATGAGTGCCATGCTTTGTGTGACTTGGGTGCTTGCGTTTCCACGATTCCAAAAACTTTATGTGATGTGTTAGGTTTCTGAGAATTTGATGATTGTTCTTTAAATTTACATCTTGCGGATTCCACTATTAAGAAACCTATGGGAAGGATTAATGATGTTCTTATTGTTGCAAATAGAAATTATGTGCCCGTAGGTTTCATATTTCTTGATACAGATTTTAATCCTACATGTCCTATTATTCTTGGTAGACCTTTCCTTAGAATGATTTTCGTGCAGTTATTGATATGAAAGAAGGAAATATTAGATTAAAATTTCCATTAAGGAAGGACATGGAAGACTTTCCAAGAAAGAAAATTAAGTTTCCATATGAATCTATTATGAGAGCTACATATGGATTGCATACCAAAGATGACAATACCTAGATCAATGTTTTATGCCTAGCTAAGGGCGTTAAACAATAGCGCTTGTTGGGAGGCAACCCAATTTTATTTTTGTTCTTACTTTTTCGGTCCTGGTTTGCAATAAGTAATTCATCTAGCCTCTGGTTAGATGTGTTTTTGTGTTTTAATTAGTGTTTGTGCCAAGTAAGACCTTTGGGATGGCTTACGATTGTCGGCGTTCTGGGAACGGGGGTCCGTAGACTTGCCTGCCTGCGGCCCATGGCGTGGCTCTGCAAGCGGGCCCGTACGGCCCATCTTCACCAACAAGCATTCAAGACCCTCGCGAGGGGCCAAGCCTCGCGAGGCGGACGACACAATACCTCCTCGGCAGCGGCCTCACCAGGCTGGCTCGCAAGGGGCAGAGAAATCAAGGCAAGGCAAACCTCGCGAGGTTTCCAATGACGTGAGCCATGATGATCGAGACCAGGCGGGCGCCAGCGCGCACAATGTCCTTGTTTCCTCTTTGGTGCTAAGGAGGCAAGCGCAGGCAAAGAGTACCGAGGCATCAAGCAAAGGTTTCCACATCGGTGCAACGAGACCAAGACCAGCAGGACGGCAAGAAGGAGGTCACCATGGAGCCCAAGGCGGCGTCACCACGAGAGCCTTTGGCAGGCGAATACTGCTTTTGTCAGGATAACTTGTACTAGATATCCCCTTTCAAATTGGCTATTGTTGGCTCCCTTCCGGCTCAATATTTGGGGAGAGGACCAGGGCCTCTATAAATAGGATTAGACACCACAATAGGCAAAAGGAGAGAGAGAACCTCATCCATCTCAACTTGGACTAGATCCAACCCATCCTCACACCAACCAAGCACAAGAACACCTCACCTCAGGAGGCAGTTCTTCCCCTTATACTGTTCATCCTCAGCCCAAGAGGCAATCCACCACACCACACTGGAGTAGGGTATTACACCACAATAGTGGCCCGAACCAGTATAAATCTTGTGTCCCTCGTGTTGCGAGTTCATCGAGCTAAGCTTAGAGATCGTGGCGAGGTTGAGGGCATGAGTCGGTAGGGGGGAATCTTTGCGTGCACCCAGTGTTCGAACATTAAGGGTTTTGCCGGAACCCGAGATCCGACATTTGGCACACCAGGTAGGGGTGCACCGAAGCTTTTCTTCCGTCGCTCCGCGTCTCATCGCTTCATCACCTCCATGTCGGACGCTCATCGAGCTCGCGCTGAGCATGGGGCCGCCCTCGCCGCCCGCGTCGTTCAGACGGCTCCCGTCGGCGACCACCCCATCATTCTCTGTCGCCTGCCGCCAACACCGTCACCGACCCGGCGGGGAACGAGCAGCAAGCCTACTCGCTACACCCCTCAGTGCGGTGGGACGGCCGCACCGCCACTCCATCGCTGACCCCGGCCGGCCCGTCGTCTCACGCCCGTCGCGCTCCCACGGATGCGTAGGCCGCGTTGTGCATGACGCGTGAGCTCCTGCGCTACCACCCCATCGATGACCTCTACGCCGACTGGCTCGACCGCATCGCCGAGCTTGCCAGCGCCGCAGGGGGCTCCCATGTGCTGTCCCTCTCGCTACCTCGCCCTCCGCCAGCTACGGACGACGTGGCTCATGGAGCTACTCCACCACCTCTGCCCCAAGACGGCGCCCTGGCGCCAAGGCGTGCGCCCCCCCGGCGTGATCCACCACGTCGGGTGCCTGTACGTGAAGAAGGAAGCTGCCAAGAAGTCCCTTGTCCGCAAGAAAATGCTCCTGCGCTCTCGGCACCGCTACGACAAGACCGTGCGCCGCCTGTGATGGCAATGCGAGGGCGTCAAGGCCAGGCTACACATCAGCAAAGGGTCCCGGTGGCCACCGCGGGATGCCATGCTTTCACCCTCGAGCTGCATAGCATCGCATGGCAAGGCAAGTTCAAGCCAGACCTGCCTCCATGCTACGACGACACCCCCGACCCCGCGGAGTTCCTGCAACTCTACGAGCTGAGCATCGAGGTGGCCAACGGCGATGAGAAAGTCATGGCGAACTGGTTCCCCATGGCTCTCAAGGATGGCGCGCGCTCGTGGCTCCTGAACCTGCCTCCAGGCCCCATCTCTTCCTAGAACGAGATGCGCGATTGTTTCGTCGCCAACTTCCAGGGCACTCGTGACCGCCCTCTGGCCGCGGGTGACCTACGCCGCGTCAAGCAACAACCAGGGGAAACCATCCAGAAGTATATCTAGCGCTTCAGCAACGTTCGTCTCAAGATCCCCAAGGTGACGGACAAGGCCATCATCTCTGCGTTCTCCAATGGCGTCCGCGATATCAAGATGAAGGAGGAGCTCGCCATCCACGAGGAGTTGTGGACATCCTTGGATCTGTTCAACCTGGCGGCCAAGTGCGCAAGGGCTGAGGAAGGGCGCCTTTCCCTTCTTGAGCTCCCAGCTGCCAACCTGGAAGAGAAGAAAGCTAAGGCCAAGGACGTGAAGCGCAAGGGAGTGGCCGTACTTGCGGCAGAACCAGACACGAAGCGTGGCAGGGACCAACCTGAGTCATCCAAGAGTAGCCGACCGTTCTGCGCCTTCCACAACATGCACAGCCACAACACCAACAATTGTCAAGAGCTCAGGGCCATTTGCGACGGACGCTTCAGTCGACGCCCCGAGCGCAATGACCGAGGCTACGACCGAGGAGGAGGACGTGGCGGAGGACGCTGGGACGACTGGGTCCCATGTCAGGAATGGCGTGTCCAACCTCGTGAGGACCGCTAGCAGGATCAGCCTTGCAAAGGTGCCTGGAGGGATCAGCCTTGCGAGGACCGTCGTTAGGGCAATGCTAGGCTTCCTCCGCTGCCGCCACCACCAAGAAGGAACGACAACCACCACCTAGATGAGGGGGCTGGGGGCTTCCAGGAGCCGCATGCTATCGCCCGCATCTTGGGTGGAGCACAAGCCCTAGCCTGATAGCGTATCTTCAAGAAGTTCACTCGCGAGGTGAATGCAACTCTTGCCAAGCTCGAGGCTACACGCCCGCTCAGGTGGTCCAAATCCGCTATTACCTTCAGCTTGGCAGACCAGCTCAAGTGCGCGGCCACCGCTGGCACTCTCCCGATGCTCTGTTCACCCATCATCAGCAACGTGCAAGTCACCAAGACTCTCATCAATGGTGGCGCAGGGCTTAACGTCTTGTCCGTCGAGATGTTCGACAACCTTCAAATGCCCTATGATCAGCTTCAGCCTACCAAGCCTTTCTCACGAGTGACCGACGGCTCCACCACCCCGATAGGTCAGGTCCGCCTCCCAGTCACCTTCGGACAACGCGACAACTACCGCACCGAGCTCATCGACTTCGACGTCGCCCACATCCGTTTGCGTACAATGCCATCCTCGGGTATCCAGCCCTGGCTAAGTTCATGGAGGTGACCCACCACGGCTACAACGTCCTCAAGATGCTAGGAAGCGGCGGAATCATCACGATCCCCTGCGAAGAAAGAGACGCGGTGTGCTCCCTCGAGCGTGCCTTCCAAGCTGTAGCAATCGACAACCCTAACAACAAGGGCGAGTACCCTCCCGAGGCCACCCCAAGAAGAAGAAGCAGCTACTCCATACTGGGCCTCAGGAGAACGGCACCGCAAGTGGCACCATGTCAGGATCAACGCTCGCACCTGGGGCACCTCCCTCTGTCGCATAGGAAGGCGTGCCCGGCGTCCTCCTCGGGCAGGGCTTGGGGGATCTCTTCTAGAGGGCCTCAGACCTTGCCAACATTATGAGGGAGGCGCTCGGGCACCATTTGGAGGCGTGCTTCGTGGCACATTTCCCTCGGGAGGACACAGGGCGAGGAGCGCCCAGCGCTCAAGAGTTCATCACCAAGACCACTCAGGAGCTTCAGGAAGCAAGAGCGATTTGCGGCGACCGCCGCCCACCTGGCGTTGCTCCCTACCCGGGTAAGGATGGTGAGATACGCGTCTGCATCGACATCCCAGGGCTCAACAGGGCCGCGTCTCAAGAGCTCTTCTGGCCTTCGCGCGTGGGACGCTGCGAGGGCCCACCGCATAGCTACGTTCGCATGCCATTTGGCCTGCCGAGCATGGCAGCTGCCTTCCAGCGCAACCTGCGGAGCGTCATGGTGAAGGAAATATGCCCTAGAGGCAATAATAAAATTGTTATTTATATTTCCTTATATCATAAAAAATGTTTATTATTCATGGTATAATTGTATTAACCTGAAACTTAGTACATGTGTGAATACATAGACAAACAGAATGTCACTCGTATGCCTCTACTTGACTAGCTCATTGAATCAATGATGGTTATGTTTCCTAACCATAGACATGAGTTATCATTTGATTAACATGATCACATCATTAGAGAATGATGTGATTGAATTGACCCATCCATTAGCTTAGCATGATGATCGTTTAGTTTGTTGCTATTGCTTTCTCCATAACTTATACATGTTCCTATGACTATGAGATCATGCAACTCCCGAATACCTGAGGAACACTTTGTGTGCTACCAAACATCACAAGGTAACTGGGTGATTGTAAAGGTGCTCTACAGGTGGCTCCGATGGTGTTTGTTGAGTTGGCATAGATCGAGATTATGATTTGTCACTCTGATTGTCAGAGAGGTATCTCTGGGCCCTCTCGGTAATGCCCATCACTATAAGCCTTCCAAGCAATGTGACTAATGAGTTAGTTACGGTATGATGCATTACGGAACGAGTAAAGAGACTTGCTAGTAACGAGATTGAACTAGGTATTGAGATACCGACGATCAAACCTTGGGCAAGTAACATACCGATGACAAAGGGAACAATGTATACCGTTATGCGGTTTGACCGATAAAGATCTTCGTAGAATATGTAGGAGCCAATATGAGCATCCATGTTCCACTATTCGTTATTGACCGGAGACATGTCTCGGTCATGTCTACATAGTTCTCGAAACCCGTAGGGTCTGCACGCTTAACGTTCGGTGACGATTGGTATTATGAGTTTATGTGATTTGATGTACTGAAGGTTGTTCGGAGTCCCAGATGAGATCACAGACATGACAAGGAGTGTCGAAATGATCGAGCCGTAAAGATCGATATATTGGAAGGCTATATTCGGACATCACAAAGGTTCCAAATGATCCAGGTATTTTTCGGAGTACCGGGGGAGTTACGGGAATACGGGAGTACATATGGGCCTTAGTGGGCTTTAAGGGAAAAAGAGGAGAAGCCACGAGGGCTGGCCGTGCGCCCCCATGGGCCTAGTCCGAATTGGACAAGGGAGGGGCTGCGCCCCCTCTTTCCTTCTCCTCCCCTTCTCCTTCCTCCCCCCTCCTAGTAGGACTAGGAAAGGAGGAATCCTACTCCTACTAGGAGGAGGATTCCTCCCCCCTTTGGCGCGCCTAGAGAGGCCGGCCGGCCTCCCCTCCCTCCTTTATATACATGGGGAGGGGGCACCCTAGAACACACAAGTTGATCAATTGATCTTTTCGCTGTGTGCGGTGCCCCCCTCCACCATAATCCACCTCGGTCATATCGTAGCAGTGCTTAGGCGTAGCCTGCGTCGATAGCAACATCATCACCGTCATCGCGCCGTCGTGCTGACGGAACTCTCCCTCGATGCTCTACTGGATCGGAGTTCGTGGGACATCACCGAGCTGAACGTGTGCTGAACTCGGAGGTGCCGTACGTTCGATACTTGGATCGGTCGGATCGTGAAGACAAACGACTACATCAACCGTGTTCTCATAACGCTTCCGCTTATGGTCTACGAGGGTACATGGACGACACTTTCCCCCCTCATTGTTATGCATCACCATGATCTTGTGTGTGCGTAGGATTTTTTTTTTGAAATTACTATGTTCCCAACAGTGACATCCAAGCCAGGTTTATGCGTAGATGTTATATGCACGAGTAGAACACAAAGGAGTTGTGGGCGTGGGTATATACATATTGCTTGCCGTCAGAAGTTGATTCTTGATTTGGCGATATTGTTGGATGATGCGGCTCAGACCGACATTACGCGTACGCTTACGTGAGACTGGTTCTACTGACGTGCTTCGCACACAGGTGGCTAGTGGGTGTCTGTTTCTCCAACTTTAGTTGAATCGGATTCAATGAACAGGGTTCTTTCTGAAGATCAAAAAGCAATCACTATACTGCGTTGTGGTTTTTGATGCGTAGGTAAGAACGGTTCTTGCTCAGCCCATAGCAGCCATGTAAAACTTGCAACAACAAAGTAGAGGACGTCTAACTTGTTTTTGCAGGTCATGTTGTGATGTGATACAGTCAATACGTGATGAGATATAAATTGTTGTATGAGATGATCATGTTTTGTTAAAGTTATCGGCAACTGGCAGGAGCCTTATGGTTGTCTCTTCATTGCATAAGATGCAAGGGTCGTATAATTGTTTTACTTTATCGCTATGCGATAGCAATAGTTGGTGAGACGACCATGTGACGACATGTTGATAGAGATCAAGATGATGGAGATCATGGTGTCATGCCAGTGACGATAGAGATCATGACGGTGTTTTGGAGATGGAGATCAAAGGCACAAGATGGTGATGGCCATATCATGTCACATATTTTGATTGCATGTGATGTTTATCCTTTATGCATCTTATTTTGCTTAGTTCGGCGGTAGCATTATAAGATGATCTCTCACTAAATTTCAAGGTATAAGTGTTCTCCCTGAGTATGCACCATTGCGACAGTTCATCATGCCGAGACACCGCGTGATGATCGGGTGTGATAAGCTCTACGTTCACATACAACAGGTGCAAGCCAGTTTTGCACACGTAGAATACTCGGGTTAAACTTGACAAGCCTAGCATATGCAGATATGGCCTCGGAACACTGGAGACCGAAAGGTCGAGCCTGAATCATATAGTAGATATGATCAACATAGAGATGTTCACCATTGAAAACTACTCCATCACACGTGATGATCGGACATGGTTTAGTTGATATGGATCACGTGATCACTTAGGTGATTAGAGGGATGTCTATCTAAGTGGGAGTTCTTAAGTAATATGATTAATTGAACTTTAATTTATCATGAACTTAGTCCTGAAAGTATTTGCATATCTATGTTGTAGATCAATAGCTTGCGATGTAGATCCCCGTTTATTTTTGATATGTTGCTTGAGAAAAATAAGTTGAAAGATGATAGTAGCAATGATGCAGACTAGGTCCGTGATCTGAGGATTATCCTCATTGCTGCATAGAAGAATTATGTCCTTGACTCACGGCTAGGTGAAGGACCTATTGCAAGAGCAGATGCAGGCGTTATGAACGTTTGGCACAGGTCGGTATGATGACTACTTGATAGTTTAGTGCACCATGCTTTATGGCTTAGAAACGGGGCTATAAAAAGGTTTTGAACGCCACGGAGCATATAAGATGTTCCAAGAGTTGAAACTAGTATTTCAGACTCATGCCCGTGTCGAATGTATGAGACCTCTGACGGTACTTTGCCTACAAGATGGAGGAGAATAGCTCAACTAGTGAGCGTGTGCTCAGATTGTCTGGGTACTACAATTTCTTGAATCAAATGGGAGTTAATATTCCAGATAAGATAGTGATTGACAGAGTTCTCTAGTCACTATCACCAAGTTACTAGAACTTCGTGATGAACTATAATATGCAAGGGATAATGGAAACGATTCCCAAGCTCTTCGTGATGCTGAAATCGACGAAGGTAGAAATCAAGAAAAGCGTCAAGTGTTGATGGTTGACAAGACCACTAGTTTCAAGAAAAAGGGAAAAGGGAAGAAGGGGAACTTCAAGAAGAACGGCAAGCAAGTTGTTGTTCAAGTGAAGAAGCCCAAGTCTAGACCTAAGCCTGAGACTAAGTGCTTCTACTGCAAAGGGACTGGTCACTGGAAGCAGAACTGCCCCAAGTATTTGCCGGATAAGAAGGATGGCAAAGTGAACAAAGGTATGTTGGATATACATGTTATTGATGTGTGCTTTACTAGTGTTTATAGCAACCCCTCAGTATTTGATACTAGTTCAGTTGCTAAAGATTAGTAACTCGAAACGGGAGTTGCAAAATAAATAGAGACTAGTTAAGGGCGAGGTGATGATGTGAGTTGGAAGTGATTCCAAGGTTGATAAGATCACCATTGCACACTCCCTTTACCTTCGGGATTAGTGTTGAACCTAAAATAAATTTTATTTGGTGTTTGCGTAAAGCATAATATGATTGGATCATGTTTATTGCAATACGGTTATTCATTTAAGTCAAGGATAATTGTTATTATGTTTACATGAATAAAACCTTCTAAGGTCATACACGCAAGGTGAATGGTTTATTGAATCTCGATCATAGTAATACACATATTCATAATATTGAAGCCAAAAGATGCAAAGTTAATAATGATAGTGCAACTTATATGTGGCACTGCCGTTTAGGTCATATTGGTGTAAAGCGCATGAAGAAACTCCATGATGATGGGCTTTTGGAATCACTTGATTATGAATCATTTGATGCTTGCGAACCATGCCTCATGGGAAAGATGACTAAAACTCCATTCTCCGAAACAATGGAGCAGGCAACTAACTTACTGGAAATAATACATACTGATGTATGCAATCCGATGAGTGTTGAAGCTCGCGGCGGTTATTGTTATTTTCTGATCTTCACAGATGATTTGAGAAGATATGGGTATATCTACTTGATGAAACATAAGTCTGAAACATTTGAAAAGTTCAAAGAATTTCAGAGTGAAGTGGAAAATCATCGTAACAAGAAAATAAAGTTTTTGCGATCTGATTGTGGAGGAGAATATTTGAGTTACGAGTTTGGTCCTCATTTGAAACAATGCGGAATAGTTTTGCAAGTCACGCCACCTAGAACACCACAGCGTAATGGTGTATCCGAATGTCATAACCATACTTTATTAGATATGGTGCAATCTATGATGTCTCTTACCGATTTACCACTATCGTTTTGGGGTTATGCATTAGAGACAACTGCATTCATGTTGAATAGGGCACCATCTAAATCCGTTGAGATGATACCGTATGGACTATGGTTTGGCAAGAAACCAAAGTTGTCGTTTCTTAAAGTTTGGGGTTGCGATGCTCATGTGAAAAAGTTTCAACCTGATAAGCTCGAACCCTAATCGGAGTAGTGCGTCTTCATAGGATACCCAAAAGAAACTGTTGGGTACACCTTCTATCACAGATCCGAAGGCAAGATATTTTGTTGCTAATAATGGATCCTTTCTAGAGAAGGAGTTTCTCTCGAAAGAAGTGAGTGGGAGGAAAGTAGAACTTGATGAGGTAATTGTACTTGCTCCCGAATTAGAAAGTAGTTCATCACAGAAATCAGTTCTAGTGATATCTACACCAATTAGTGAGGAAGCTAATGATGATGATCATGAAACTTCAGATCAAGTTACTACCGAACCTCGTAGGTTAACCAAAGTACGGTCAACACCAGAGTGGTATGGTAATCCTGTTCTGGAAGTCATGTTACTAGACCATGACGAACCTATGAACTATGAGGAAGCGATGATGAGCCCAGATTCCGCAAAATGGCTTGAGGCCATCAAATCTGAGATGGGATCCATGTATGAGAACAAAGTATGGACTTTGATTGACTTGCCCAATGATCGGTGAGCCATTGAGAATAAATGGATCTTCAAGAGGAAGATGGATGCTGATAGTAGTGTTACTATCTACAAAGCTTGAATTATCGCAAAATGTTTTCGACAACTTCAAGGTGTTTACTACGATGAGATTTTCTCACTCGTATCGATGCTTAAAAAGTCTGTCTGAATCATGTTAGCAGTTGCCACATTTTATGAAATCTAGCAAATGGATGTCAAAACTGCATTCCTTAATGGATATCTTAAAGAAGAGTTGTATATGATGCAACTAGAATGTTTTGTTGATCCAAAAGGTGCTAACAAAGTGGGCAAGCTCCAGCGATCCATTTATGGACTAGTGCAAGCTTCTCGGAGTTGGAATATACACTTTGATAATGTGATCAAAGCATATGGTGTTATACAGACTTGCGGTGAAGACTGTATTTACAAGAAGTGAGTGGGAGCACTACAACATTCTGATAAGTATATGTGAATGACATATTGTTGATTGGAAATAATGTAGAATTTTCTAGAAAGCATAAAGGAGTGTTTGAAAGGAGTTTTTCAATGGAAGACCTCGATGAAGCTACTTACATATTGGTCATCAAGATCTATAGAGATAGATCAAGACACTTGATATATTTTCAATGAGAACATACCTTGACAAGATTTTGAAGTAGTTCAAAATAGAACAGTCAAAGAAGCAGTTCTTGCCTGTGTTGCAAGGTGTGAAGTTGAGTAAAGACTCAAAAACCCGACGACAATAGAAAATAGAAAGAGAATGAAAAGTCATTCCCTATGCCTTGGTCATAGGTTCTATAAAATATGCTATGTTGTGTACCTCACCGTAAGTTTGGCAAGAGGGTACAATAGTGATCCAGGAGTGGATCACTGGACAGCGGTCAAAAATATCCTTAGTGGAATAAGGAAATGTTTCTCGGTTTTGGAGGTGACAAAGAGTTCGTCGTAAAGAGTTACGTCGATGCAAGCTTTGACACTGATCTGGATGACTCTTAAGTCTCGATCTGGATACATATTGAAAGTGGGAGCAATTACCTAGAGTAGCTCCGTGCAAAGCATTGTAGACATAGAAAATGTGCAAAATACATACGACTCTGAATGTGGCAAACCCATTGACTAAATTTCTCTCACAAGCAAAACATGATCACTCTTTGGGTGTTAATCACATAGCAGTGTGAACTAGATTATCGACACTAGTAAACCCTTTGGGTGTTAGTCACATGGAGATGTGAACTAATCACATAAAGATGTGAACTATTCGTGTTAAATCACATGACGATGTGAACTAGATTATTGACTCTAGTGCAAGTGGGAGACTGAAGGAAATATGCCCTAGAGACAATAATAAAATTGTTATTTATATTTCCTTATATCATGATAAATGTTTATTATTCATGCAAGAATTGTATTAACCGGAAACTTAGTACATGTGTGAATACATAGACAAACAGAATGTCGCTAGTATGCCTCTACTTGACTAGCTCATTGAATCAATGATGGTTATGTTTCCTAACCATAGACATGAGTTGTCATTTGATTAACGGGATCACATCATTAGAGAATGATGTGATTGACTTGACCCATCCATTAGCTTAGCACGATGATCATTTAGTTTGTTGCTATTGCTTTCTCGATAACTTATACATGTTCCTATGACTATGAGATCATGCAACTCCCAAATACCGGAGGAACACTTTGTGTGCTACCAAATGTCACAACGTAACTGGGTGATTATAAAGGTGCTTTACAGGTGGCTCTGATGGTGTTTGTTGAGTCCTCTCGGTCGTGCACATCACTATAAGCCTTGCAAGCAATGTGACTAATGAGTTAGTTACGGGATGATGCATTACAGAACAAGTAAAGAGAATTGTTGGTAAAGAGATTGAACTAGGTATTGAAATACCGACAATCGAATCTTGGGCAAGTAACATACTGATGACAAAGGGAACAACGTATACTGTTATGCGGTTTGACCGATAAAGACCTTCATAGAATATGTAGGAGCCAATATGAGCATCCAGGTTCCGCTATTGGTTATTGACCGGAGACATTTCTTGGTCATGTCTACATAGTTCTCGAACCCGTAGGGTCCGCACGCTGAACGTTCGGTGACGATTGGTATTATGAGTTTACGTGATTTGATGTACCGAAGGTTGTTCAGAGTCCCAGATGAGATCACAGACATGACGAGGAGTCTCGAAATGATCGAGCCGTAAAGATCGATATATTGGAAGGCTATATTCAGACATCAGAAAGGTTCTGAATGATCCGGGTATTTTTCGGAGTACCGGGGGTTGGGGGGGGGGGGTTACGGGAATACAGGAGTACATATGGGCCTTAGTGGGCTTTAAGGGAAAAAGAGGAGAAGCCATGAGCCGCCCATGGGCCTAGTCCGAATTGGACTAGGGGAGGGGCTACGCCCCCTCTTTCCTTCTCCTCCCCTTCTCCTTCCTGCCCCCTCCTAGTAGGACTAGGAAAGGGGGAATCCTACTCCTACTAGGAGGAGGATTCCTCCCCCCTTTGGCGCGCCTAGAGAGGCCGGCTGGCCTCCCCTTCCTCTTTTATATACGTGGGGAGGGGGGCACCCTAGAACACACAAGTTGATCAGTTGATCGTTTAGCCATGTGCGGTGCCCCCGCCAGCATAATCCACCTTGGTCATATTGTAGCGGTTCTTAGGCGAAGCCCTGCGTCGCTAGCATCATCATCACCATCATCACGACGTCGTGCTAACGGAACTCTCCCTCGAAGCTCTACTGGATCAGAGTTCGTGGGACGTCACCGAGCTGAACGTGTGCTGAACTTGGAGGTGCCATACGTACGGTACTTGGATCGGTCGGATCATGAAGACATACGAGTACATCAACCGCGTTCTCATAACGCTTCTGCTTATGGTCTACGAGGGTACGTGGATGACACTCTCCCCCTCGTTGCTATGCATCACCATGATCTTGCGTGTGCATAGGATTTTTTTTTGAAATTACTATGTTCCCCAACACATGGCAGCTCAGGAGGACAGGCATCATGTAGTCCTGGCGGAGATTGCGACGGTCCTCAGGGAACCGCCCGGACCCCCAGAGCCTCCCGAGGCTCAGGGCCCCGGTGGCTCGTGAGGAGCAACCCCTTCGCCGCGTACCTTCAGCTGCCTCAACACCCCTTCATCAACAGAATCAGGTGACATTTTCCAAGTTTATTTAGCTGAGAGCGCCCTCAGGGCTGCATCATTCCCAGTCCGCGTGGGTCTGTCCCTGTGGCATGTATCCCTTCTTGTTTATGTCTTTAGCTTACCTTGTTGGGGGTGCCCCTCGGGCTGCATCATCCCCAAGCCGCTCGGGCCTGACCCAGTGGCATGTTGCTTTTCATGCGTAATCTATCTATGGTTATCACTTGCTTGATTGTCACCCACCATGGGAGCCGTGCGCCGATCGTCTTTCTTCAGGATCCTTCGCATGAGAGGGCTAGGCACGGCGTCTGTGCTCGGGCCCGTCCCTGTAGCATCGATAAATCCAATGGCTGAGCTCTTTCTGGCGGGCCGCTCCCGTTCACGTCACCTCCTAGGGCCGTTGGTGCTTGGCCTTCTCACGCGATAACCTCAGGAGATTCGTTCGGCGCAAGTTGTCTAACCACCTCGCAGGACCACCACAGCCATCAAGAATCAAGACCAGGCGCAACCCGCCTTGAGGTAGGGCCTCGTGAGTCCCCGGCTTGCTCACGAGTGCCCAGATACACCTCCTCTAGCCCTGCCGTGCAAGCCACGTGCCAGGGCGTGGCTGTACACGCCCCGGGGGCTCTCCGCAGTAGGGAGTCCCCTCCCACAAGCCGGCAACGGACGGGCGATCACTGCGGCGATTTGTTCCCCTCCTCGTGCTAACCTGCAGGAACTCCCTGAGGACTATAGCAGGCAGTACCGCGGACTCTCTCTCTTCTCCCATGCGATTTGCTTGCGCATTAAAAGGGGTCTCCTAACCATCGCGACTCCGGAGCTCTGACTGGCTCTCCAGCCCTCACCCCCTGGCCTTGACCACAACATCGCGACCTGACATACCAGCGGCGGCTGAGCTCACTCGAGGGTCGGGACCTGAAACGTAGAGCACCTAGAAGAACATGGAGAAGAAGGGGAGGCCCGCATGGGCCTAACCTAGCTACCCAGCAGCGACCAACACCCAAGTCCGGTGTGGCACCTAAAGCCGGCTCCAGAATGCCAAGATAAGTCTCGTACCTAGACCAACCCAGCGCTACGACATCTGATTCTTGACTTTTCGCTGCCCTACTGCGGCAACATCGCCTCCCTTTCCTATCCTCAACTGGCTGCTTGCGCGCTAAAGGGGACCTCTTGAGCATCGCGCCTCAGGAGCTCTTACTGGACCTTGGACCTTGGGCATCGCGACCTGGCATACCAGCGATGGCTACAGCCTTCCTAGGGACCGGGACCTGTCAGTGTAGAGCACCAAGCTGCTGCGGGATTGGAAAGGGGGAGACCGAGCCTCAGTAGGACATGTGCTCGCAAGTTTTCGCAACAAGGATAATATTAACAAAAGGCATTACAGACGCTTTACACCCCCCCCCCCCGCGGGGTCCATTTCGATTCCTTGCAGGGAACAAAAAGAAGGGAATTCCTACGAGCTCTATCTACACGCGCCGGACATCGCCGACGCCATCATCGACAGTGGCCCATGAGAGGCTGGCACCAACCCCGTCCAGATCAACGGCGGCGGTGGCCAGACGCGGCGATCTTGCTCCGGGCCTGACGAGAGGTCGGGGGCACGTAGCTGTCCTCGCTCGTCTCCGGAGACTCCACGAGCTTGGGAGAGTCGCTGGACCACCAGGAGTCACCGCTATCGCTGGAGGACTACAGGTGAGGCCTACGGCAGGCCCGGCGCCCGCCACTGCGCCGTCCTAGCGACCTCCTTCAGGGCAGCACTCCAAGCGGCGGCCTTCCTTGTCGAAGACCTTGAAGAATAGCATGGAGGCGCCGTCATACTCGAAGTGGATGGCGAGGGCGCCGTTCGCACGACAGGCTCGGGCGATCTCACCCCAGCCTCGAGTGATGAAGATCCTCTCGGAGGCGATGGCCTCAACTTCCGCTCCAGTCGTCGGGGCGTCGCAGTCGGTGTGTTGCAGCCAAAGTTCGATAGGGCCTCTCGGCGGTGAAGAACTACAGAAGGCGAATCCAAGTGCTCGGGGGCATTGCCTCCCACAACACGAACTCGTGCGAGGTGTCCGCAACATGGACCCCTGGGGCGACGGCGTGCGCCTCCGCGGCACGGCGGCTATGTCCCTGGCGCGGGCGGCGGCGCTCATCGCTCCTCCCTCCGGAATCATCAGCGTGAGCATACCAGGGCAACGGGTACCCAGGAGGCGGCCTTTTGTACCACGGTCGTGACACCACCGGCCTCACGACCATCTCACGACGATGGAGCTTGCTCTTCTTCGGTGGGAGCAGCTCGGGCTCGTTGAGGGGAGCCTTGCCCTTCTCCGCAGCCGAGAACCTCCGAATCGGCGCCATGACTGCACCAGCAAGGAGTGGATCAAGGAAGTAGAAGAAGCGGGAGAGGCAGAGGAGAGACGAGTGATGGGGGCTCCGCCTCACCTCCCATTTATAGCCAAGGGGAGGCCAACCTCTGGCCTCCACGATCTAAGGTAATGATGGTTTTTTCGTTGCATGCAGCAGGGACTCGTCAAGTCGGGAAGTTGCCGAGGCAATGTGGGGAAGCGGAGACGCCCACGTGCAATCAGCCGCCACATGTCGACCAAGGCCACAGGCTATTGGGGCCCGCGGCGCTCCACACTTGCCCTTTGGCTTTGCCTCAAAGCCAAGCCCGAGTGCGCCTTGTCGGCGTTTTGGGAATGGGGGTCCCCAGACTTGCCTGCCTGCGGCCCACGGCGTGGCTCTGTAAGCGGGCCCGTACGACCCATCTTCGCCAACAAGCATTCAAGACCCTCGCGAGGGGCCAAGCCTCGCGAGGCGGACGCCACAAGACCTCCTCAGGAGCGGCCTCACCAGGCTGGCTCGCGAGGGGCGGAGAGATCTGTGACGCCCCGAGACCGATGTGCCAGGTGTCTTCATGTTATTCGCTGTCGTTGCCTTGTCATTGCTTGCGTGTCATGCATTTCATATCATGTCATCATGTGCATTTCATTTGCATACATGTTCGTCTCATGCATCCGAGCATTTTCCCCGTTGTTCGTTTTGCAATCCGGCGCTCCTATGTCACCCGGTGTCCCTTTCTACCTCTTTTCGTGTGCGGGTGTCAAACATTCTCGGATCAGACCGAGACTTGTCATGCAGCCTTGGTTTACTACCGGTAGACCACCTGTCAAGTTTCGTACCTTTTGGACTTCGTTTGATACTCCAACGGTTAACCGAGGGACCGAAAAGGCCTCTATGTGTTGCAGCCCAACACCCCTCCAAAGTGGCCCAAAACCCACCTAAACCCCCTCCATCATCTCGGTCGTTCGATCACGATCGCGTGGCCAAAAAACCGCACCTCATTTGGACTCTCCTAGCTCCCTCTACCTATAAATATGTGGCCTCTCCCGAAAATTCGCGGACGAAACCCTAAAATCCTTCCCCTCGCGCCGCCGGACGCATCCACGCCGCGCCGGACGTGTCCACCGCCCGCCGCTACGTTGCCCGGCCAATGAGAGCGCGCCACATCGGCTCAACCGCCTCTCCCCTCCAATCCCACCTCACCATGTAGCGCCGCCATGCTCGTCCCCGCCGCCGGCCCGCGAGCCCGCGTCGGGCCCGCGGGGCCCGAACTGCCACCTAGATCCCGGTCCGCCTCCCGCTCCGAAGCTCCGCCGCTCGCCGGATCTACGCTGCCGCGCGCCTCCCGCCGCCGCCACGCCGGTCGCCTCCCACGCCATCTCCGTCTCCGGTGCCCGCGCGCCGCCCGGCAGGCGCCTCCTCTGCCGCATTACGCCATCGCCGAAGCCTGCCCGACCGCGCTGCCCGATGGGCTCCGCCGGATCCGCCGCCCACCGAGGTCGCGGGCAGCCTCTCCGAGCTCCACCGGCCTCCTCCTCCCCTTCCCTCGCTGGAGCAGCGACCTCTCGCCAGGGATCCTCGAAATCCGCGCTGATTGCTACAGTACCTCCCGATCCGATCCAGATCTACAGGAAACCCTAGCGGTTGACTTTCTCTCCCTCTCTCAGATAATTTTTGCATACTTTGACGCATCACAACTTCCTTATCATAGCTCCGATTCGTGCGTGTAGCATATCAAAATGTTCGTCTCAACGAGTAAATCATTTCATCTCATTGCATCATTTTCATTTGAGCTCCTCTTGATGCCTGAAATGCTGTTGGAAGAGGGCTATGTGAGGAATATGTCAGATCTGTTTCAGCAAATGGCCTTTTGTCATTTTTGACATGATTAATGTGTGCATGCTATGATCCTGAGCTCTACATGTGTTTTGTAGAATTCCATGCCATCTTTACAGGGGTGTATGCCATGTATTTTTGTGATCTATGTGGTGACTAGCACAGGCATGCAAAGTAGCTTACTCAATGATGCTGATTTCAAGGACTTAGAATTCCACCAAGTCCTTGTCCTAATATTTTTTTCATGCCATATGTTCATGTTGTTTCCAAGTGATCCGTGCCTCTTTTGAGGATGATAAGTAAGGATGTTTTGTTAATATTGTGGTGCTCTATCCATACATGTCTTTGTTTGCAATTATGGAGCACCCTAGCTTGAGTCAATCGAGCTCTACTTTTGCTATAAAATGATCCTGGCAGATTGTTGACATGTTTAGCGATTTTGCCGAGGATGTTGCTATTGATCCGTGCATGCTATGTTGTTGTTCTTTCCATGTATAGCTTCTATGCCATGTCTTCTTGACGGGTGTATGCTTAGTTTGTCATGCCATGCTCTGTAGTGAGTGCATCGAGCTCGTAAACATGCCTACTTGTTAATCTGTTTTGCATGCTCCAGTTTTTCAGTAAGTCTGAATCTGTTTATGTTTTTGCTATGTTCACATGCTTGCAATTGTATTTTCTGATCCCTTTTGGCTCAAGGTCACTAAGGGACTTTTGTTATATGCTTAGAGTAGCTTCATGCCATGGCTTTCTTTGCCATGATATGTTCATGTAGCATGTAGTTTTCATGCTCTATAGATTGCTTCCTGATGATAAATTTCTGACTTGTTGATAATTTCACTAAGTATGTAACCTGTTATTGTTTGCACTTTTGCCATGCTTGTTTGAGCCTGTTATTGAGTGAATTAGTCGTAGCTCAGTGTTCATCTTTTGTCAAGCTTCATGAGTGGATCCCTTCCATGTATTTTGTTGTTATGTTTGAGTGCTGTAGCATATTTATCTTGATGCATTTAGATGGCTACTTGCTGTTAATCGCACACCGGTAGCATATTTGTTTTTGCTTGCCATTTCCAAACCGTGCATCCGATTCCGGTGATCTTTATATCGATTTCAACCGAAATCAACTCACCTTTCCAGTGGCACTCTTGGATTTCCAAGTTGAGGCCAGGTTCATTCATTCCTTTCCAAATCTCGCATATGCATCACATACCGCATCCCGCATATCATGCCATGTTCATGTGTTGGTTGTTTACTATGTTGTGTGCTTATTTCCGGTGTTGCTTCTTCAGGTTGGTTCCGATAACGTCGCGTTTGTGAGGACCCGTTCGACTACATCTATTTGTCTTCTTCAGGGACTCGTTCTTCTTCCTTGCGGGGTTTCAGGCAAGATGACCATACCCTCGAAATCACTTCTATCTTTGCTTGCTAGTTGCTCGCTCTTTCGCTATGCCTATGCTGCGATACCTACCACTTGCTTATCATGCCTCCCATATTGTTAAGCCAAGCCTCTAACCCACCTTGTCCTAGCAAACCGTTGGTTGGCTATGTTACCGCTTTGCTCAGCCCCTCTTATAGCGTTTCTAGTTGCAGGTGAAGATTGAAGTGTGTTCCTTGTTGGAACATGGATATTTTTGGGATAACAATATCTCTTATTTAAATAATGCATCTATATACTTGGTAAAGGGTGGAAGGCTTGGCCTTATGCCTGGTGTTTTGTTCCACTCTTGCCGCCCTAGTTTCCGTCATATTGGTGTTATGTTCCCGGATTTTGCGTTCCTTACACGGTTGGGTTATAATGGGAACCCCTTGACAGTCCGCCTTGAATAAAACTCCTCCAGCAATGCCCAACATTGGTTTTACCATTCTCCACCTAGCCGTTTTTCCCTTGGGTTCTGCAGACTCAAGGGTCATCTTTATTTAAACCCCCCTGGGCCAGTGCTCCTCTGAGTGTTGGTCCGACCGAGTAGACTGCGGGGCCACCTCGGGGCAACTTGAGGTTTGGTTTTACTCGTAGGATGTATCATCTGAGTGTGCCCTGAGAACGAGATATGTGCAGCTCCTATCGGGATTTGTCGGCACATTCGGGCGGTGTTGCTGGACTTGTTTTACCATTGTCGAGGATGTCTTGTAACCGGGATGCCGATCCTGATCGGGTCTTCCAGGGAGAAGGAATATCCTTCATTGACCGTGAGAGCTTGTGATGGGCTAAGTTGGGACTCCCCTACAGGGATTTGAACTTTCGAAAGTCGTGCCCGCGGTTATGGGCAGATGGGAATTTGTTAATGTCCGGTTGTAGAAAACCTGAAGTTGATCTTAATTAAAATACATCAACCGCGTGTGTAACCGTGATGGTCTCTTCTCGGCGGAGTCCGGGAAGTGAACACGGTGTTGGAGTAATGCTTGACGTAGGTTGTTCTAGGATCACTTCTTGATCATAGTTATTCGTCTGTGCTTTGCCTTCTCTTCTCGCTCTCTTTTGCGAATAGGTTAGCCACCATATATGCTAGTCGCTAGCTGCAGCTCCACATCATACCTTTGCCTTACCTATAAGCTTAAATAGTCTTGATCGCGAGGGTGTGAGATTGCTGAGTCCCCGTGACTCACAGATACTTCCCAAACCAGCTTGCAGGTGCCGATGAGACTGTGCAGATGACGCAACCAAGCTCAAGGAGGAGCTCGACGAAGATCTTGTCATTTGTGTTGTTTCGTTCTAGTTGATCAGTAGTGGAGCCCAGTTGGGTCGATCGGGGATCTGTGTAGCATTTGGGGTAGTCTTCTTTTATTTTGGTTCCATAGTCGGACCTTGTTTGTATCTGGATGATGTAATGCTTTATTCATGTATTGTGTGAAGTGGCGATTGTAAGCCAACTATGTATCTCTTTACCTTATGTATTACATGGGTGGTGTGAAGATTACCTCACTTGCGACATTGCTTACAATGCAGTTATGCCTCTAAGTCGTGCTTCGACACGTGGGAGATATAGTCGCATCATGGGCGTTACAAGATCAAGGCAAGGCAAACCTCGTGAGGTTCCAATGACGTGAGCCATGATGATAGAGACCAGGGGGGCGCCAGGCGGGCGCCAGTGCACACAGTGTCCTTGTTTCCTCTTTGGTGCTAAGGAGGCAAGCCCAGGCGAAGAGTACCGAGGCATCAAGCAAAGGTTTCCACATCAGTACAATGAGACTAAGACTAGCAGGACGACAAGATGGAGGTCACCATGGAGCCCAAGGCGGCGTCACCACCAGAGCCTTTGGCAGGCGAAGACTGCTTTTGTCAGGATAACTTGTACTAGCTGTCCCCTTTGAAATTGGCCGTTGTTGGCTCCCTTCCCGCTCAATATTTGGGGAGAGGACCAGGGCCTCTATAAGTAGGATTAGCCACCACAATAGGCAAAAGGAGAGAGAGAACCTCAGCCATCTCAACTTGGACTAGATCCAACCCATCCTCACACCGACCAAGCACAAGAACACCTCACCTTAGGAGGCTGTTCTTCCCCTTGTACTGTTCATCCTCAGCCCAAGAGGCAATCCACCATACCACACTGGAGTAGGGTATTACACCACAACGGTGGCCCTAACCAGTATAAATCTTGTGTCCCTTGTGTTGCGAGTTCGTCGAGCTAAGCTTAGAGATCGTGGCGAGGTTGAGGGCGTGAGTCAGTAGGGGGAAATCTTCATGCGCACCCCAGTGTTCGAACCTTAATGGTTTTGTCGGAACCCGAGATCCGACAACGATGATAGTTGATTTGATCTTGCCGAAAAAGAAACTTTTGCGTCCAGTGATAGAATTGATCTGAGCTTTTGGAACGTGATAAATTCTTGAATTTTTTACAAAAGATTGATACACAAGTTGCCTCTGTTTTCCTAATTTTTCAGAATTTTTGGAGTTATAGAAGTATTCAAGAGTTATAGATTACTACAGACTGTTCTATTTTTTGACAGAGTCTGTTTTCTATGTGTTGTTTGCTTATTTTGATGAATCTATGGGTAGTATCGGGGGGTATGAACCATGGAAAAGTTGGAATACAGTAGATATTACACCAATATAAATAAAGAATGAGTTCACAACAGTACCAAAAGTGGTGATTTATTTTCTTATACTAACGGAGCTTATGAGATTTTCTATTGAGTTTTGTGTTGTGAAGTTTTCATGTTTTTGGTCAGGATTTGATGGATTATGGAATAAGGAGTGGCAAGATCCTAAGCTTGGGGATGCCCAAGGCACCCCAAGGTAATATTCAAGGACAACCAAGAGCCTAAGCTTGGGGATGCCCCAGAAGGCATCCCCTCTTTCGTCTTCGTCTATCGGTAACTTTACTAGAGGCTATATTTTTATTCACCACATGATATGTGTTTTGGTTGGAGCGTCTTGTATGATATGAGTCTTTACTTTTAATTTGCCACAATAATCCTTGTTGTACACACCTTTTAAGAGGGACACACATGAATTGTGATTTATTAGAATAATCTATGTGCTTCACTTATATCTTTTGAGCTAGGCAATTTTGCTCTAGTGCTTCACTTATATCTTTTTAGAGCACGGCGACGGCTTTATTTTATAGAAATTGTTGAACTCTCAAGATTCACTTATATTATTTTGAGAGTCTTTTTCAACAGCATGGTAATTTGCTTGGGTTATGAATTTAGTCCTAATATGATAGGCATACAAGAGGGATATAATAAAAACTTTCATATAAAGTGCATTGAATACTATGAGAAGTTTGATTCCTTATGATTGTTTTGAGATATAAAGATGGTGATATTAGAGTCATGCTAGTGAGTAATTGTGGATTGTAGAAATACTTGTGTTAAAGTTTGTGATTCTCGTAGCATGCACGTATGGTGAACCGTGAAGGAAACATGCCCTAGAGGCAATAATAAAGTTGTTATTTATATTTCCTTATATCATGATAAATGTTTATTATTCATGCTAGAATTGTATTAACCGGAAACTTAGTACATGTGTGAATACATAGACAAAACAGAGTGTCCCTAGTATGCATCTACTTGACTAGCTCGTTAATCAAAGATGGTTATGTTTCCTGACCATAGACATGTGTTGTCATTTGATGAATGGGATCACATCATTAGAGAATGATGTGATGGACAAGACCCATTCGTTAGCTTAGCATAATGGTCGTTTAGTTTTATTGCTATTGCTTTCATCATGACTTATACATGTTCCTCTAACTATGAGATTATGCAACTCCCGAATACTAGAGGAACACCTTGTGTGCTATCAAACATCACAACATAATTGGGTGATTATAAAGATGCTCTACAGATGTCTCCGAAGGTGTTTGTTGGGTTGGCATAGATCGAGATTAGGATTTGTCACTCTGTGTATCGAAGAGGTATCTCTGGGCCCTCTCGGTAATGCACATCACTATAAGCCTTGCAAGCAATGTGACTAATGAGTTAGTCACGGGATGATTGTCGGGGAAAAATGACACCTACAGGATCACGAGGAATCCCTTTTTTCTATGGTTGGCGGGCACAGGGCTGTGGAAAGATCGGGATTGAGAGATCAATGCGGGGGGATTATCCAGGTTCGGGCCGCAAGTGATGCGTAATACCCTACTCCTACTGGTTTCTGTTTATCTGGTGTTCTTAGACTAGCTACAAGGCGTGCAGGGTCCAAAAAATCCGAATCCTTCTTCAGTACACCCTGGGCCTCATTTTATAGTCAAAAGGGGCTGCCACAGTGGCACACAGGAGGTGGAAAGGTATACAGTGTACAAGCTTATCGCCTGTCATTACAGGACAAAGCGCATTAAATGCGCTACTTAGGTGTCCACTTCCTTTATCGGGCGGTAACGAGGCCCATCCCGTCCGTCGCCGCTCCGCCTTGCTTTGACACGCATCTAGGCCAATGAGGCATGCAGCGCCATGCTGCTGGCTACTGAGTTGGTGCAGTGGCAGAGTCTTCACGAAGATCTGCATGCCACCATGCAGGTGCTTGCCGAGTCGGCCAGAGGCCGCACGTCACCACGCAGGTGCCTACCTAGCTGGTCAGTTCGCAGCTGCATGGGAACAATGGTGGAGTTTTGGGAGATGCGGGCCTGGCTGCGGCCCCATGAATGTCTTCGGCAAGAGTCTTGTCAGGGCCCTGGCAAGGGTCTTGCCGCGGCATCGTGGTCGTCCCCGGCAAGGGTCTTGCCGGGGGTCTCGTGGGTATCTTTGGCAAGGATCTTGCCAAGGATCGTCGTCTTCTGGTTATCTTCTAGTCTTGTGTGCTTCTGGTCTCCACAAAGATTTGCATGCCACCATGGAGGTGCCTCCCGAGCCTCGATTCCAAAGTGGTCGATGGAGTTGGAACCCTTAGGCTCAAGGGTGGCAGCTCTGCTGGTGTTGGGTAAGTTGCCCCGGCAAAGTTCTTGCTGGGGTTGTGGAGGCCGCCCCGGCAAGAGCCTTGTCGGGGGGGGGGGGGGGCTCACCTCGCCCTTCTGCTCTTCGTGTTTCTGGCATGGCGCTGTTCTGGTTGTCTTGTGGCTTTGCTTCCTTGCTCTGCCCCGCTAGGTGTGGCCGCAGGCACGGCTCCCACTGCCCGTGCACAAGTAAAGGGGTACAAAATAGGACCCCTCCTTTTGTGCATCGACAATGATGTATTACAGAACGAGTAAAGAGACTTGCCGGTAAAGATATTGAACTAGGTATGATGATACCGACGATCGAATCTCGGGCAAGTAACATACCGATGACAAAGGGAACAACGTATGTTGTTATGCGGTTTGACCGATAAAGATCTTCGTAGAATATGTAGGAGCCAATAAGAGCATCCAGGTTCCGCTATTGGTTATTGACCGGAGATGTGTCGCGGTCGTGTCTACATAGTTCTCGAACCCGTAGGGTCCACATGCTTAAACGTTCGATGATGATTTGTATTATGAGTTATGTGGTTTGATGACTGAAGTTTGTTCAGAGTCCCGGATGAGATCACATACATGAAGAGGAGTCTCGAAATGGTCGAGAGGTAAAGATTCATATATAGGATGATGATATTTGGACACCGGAAGTGTTTCGGGTGATATCGGGTCACCGGAAGGGGATTCCGGGCAAACCCCGACAAAGATATGGGCTTAATGGGCCAAGTAAGGGAACCCACCATCCCACAAGGGGCTGGTGCGCCCCCTATAGGGCCAGCCACGTGGGGAGAAAGGGAAAGGAGAGGATGAAAAGGAAAGTATGAAGTAGGACTCCTACTTCCTTCCCCTCCCCCTCATTCCTTTCCCCCTTGTCCAAATATGGTAAGGGGGGCCAAATTGGACTAGGGGACCAAGTAGGATTCCTCCTACTTGGGCGCGCCCTAGGCTGCCTCCCTCCCTCTCCATCCTTTATATACGTGGGGAGGGCACCCTAGACCACACATCAATTGTTCCTAGCCGTGTGCGGCGCCCCCCTCCACAGTTAACACCTAGGTCATATCATCGTAGTGCTTAGGCAAAGCCCTGCACCGGTAACTTCACCATCACCCTCGCCACACCATCATGCTGACGGAACTCTCCCTCGTCCTCAACTGGATCAAGAACTCGAGGGACGTCATCGAGCTGAACGTGTGCGGAACACGGAGGTGCCATACGTTTTGTGCTTGGATCGGTTGGATCACAAAGACGTTCGACTACATCAACCGCGTTACTAAACGCTTTCGCTTTCGGTCTATGAGAGTATGTGGACACACTCTCCCCGCTCGTTGCTACTCCTAGATAGATCTTGCGTGATCATAGGTAATTTTTTTGAAATATTGCATTCCCCAATAGTGGTATCAGAGTGAGGTCTATGCGTAGATGTTATATGCACGAGTAGAACACAATGAGTTGTGGGCGATAATAGTCATACTTCTTACCAGCAATGTCTTACTTTGATTCGGCGGTATTGTTGGATGAAGCGGCCCGTACCAACATTACATGACCACGTTCATGAGACTGGTTCTACCGACGTGCTTCCCACACAGGTGGCTAGCGGGTGTCTGTTTCTCCAGCTTTAGTTGAATCGAGTCTGACTACGCTCGGTCCTTGTTGAAGGTTAAAACAACACACTTGATGAAAAATCATTGTGGTTTTGATGCGTAGGTAAGAACGGTTCTCGCTAGAAGCCCATAGTAGCCTCGTAAAACTTGCAACAACAAAGTAGAGGACGTCTAACTTGTTTTTGCAAGGCATGTTGTGATGTGATATGGTCATGACGTGTTGATATATGAATTGTTGTATGAGATGATCATGTTTTGTAACAGTTATCGGCAACTGGCTGGAGCCATATGGTTGTCGCTTTATTGTATGAAATGCAATCGCCATGTAATTGCTTTAGTTTATCACTAAGCGGTAGTGATAGTCATAGAAGCAATACTTGGCGAGACGACAACGATGCTATGATGGAGATCGAGGTGTCAAGCCGGTGACGATGGTGATCATGACGGTGCTTTGGAGATGGGGATCGAAGGCACAAGATGATGATGGCCATATCATATCACTTATATTGATTGCATGTGATGTTTATCCTTTATGCATCTTATTTTTCTTAGTACGGCGATAGCATTATAAGATGATACCTCACTAAATTTCAAGGTATAAGTGTTCTCCCTGAGTATGCACCATTGCTACAGTTCGTCGTGCTGAGGCACCACGTGATGATCGGGTGTGATAAGCTCTACGTTCACATATAACGGGTGCAAGCCAGTTTTTGCACATGCAGAATACTCAGGTTAAACTTGATGAGCCTAGCATATGCAGATATGGCCTCGGAACACTAAGACTGAAAGGTCAAACGTGGATCATATAGTAGATATGATCAACATAGTGATGTTCACCATTGAAAACTACTCCATCTCACGTGATGATCAGACATGGTTTAGTTGATATGGATCACGTGATCATTTAGATAACTAGAGGGATGTCTATCTAAGTGGGAGTTCTTAAGTAATATGATTAAATTGAACTTTAATTTATCATGAACTTAGTCCTGATAGTATTTGCATATCTATGTTGTAGATCAATAGCTTGCGATGTAGCTCCCTGTTTATTTTGATATGTTCTTAGAGAAAAATAAATTGAAAGATGATAGTAGCAATGATGTGGACTAGGTCCGTGATCTGAGGATTATCCTCATTGTTGCACAAAACTATCATGTCCTTGATGCACCGCTAGGTGACAAACCTATTGCAGGAGCAGATACAAACATTATGAACATTTGTCATGCTCGGTATGATGACTACTTGATAGGTTAGTGCGCCATGCTTTGCGGTTTAGAATCGGGACTTCAAAAAAATTTTGAACGCCAAGGAGCATATAAGATGTTCCAAGAGCTGAAATTGGTATTTCAGACGCATGCCCGAGTCGAGAGGTATGAGACCTCTGACAAGTGGGAATTAATCTTCCAGATAAGATAGTGATTGACATAGTTCTCTAGTCACTATCACCAAGTTACTGGAACTTCGTGATGAATGATAACCCACAAGTATAGGGGATCGCAACAGCTTTCGAGGGTAGAGTATTCAACCCAAATTTATTGATTCGACACAAGGGGAGCCAAAGAATATTCTCAAGTATTAGCAGCTGAGTTGTCAATTCAACCACACCTGGAAACTTAGTATCTGCAGCAAAGTGTTTAGTAGCAAAGTAATATGATAGTGGTGGTAGCGGCAACAAAAGTAAAGACAGCAAAAGTAATGTTTTTGGTATTTTGTAGTGATTGTAACAGTAGCAGCGGAAAAGTAAATAAGCGTAAACCAGTATATGCAAAACTCGTAGGCACCGGATCAGTGATGGATAATTATGCCGGATGCGGTTCATCATGTAACAGTCATAACATAGGGTGACATGGAACTAGCTCCAATTCGTCAATGTAATGTAGGCATGTATTCCGTATATAGTCATACATGCTTATGGAAAAGAACTTGCATGACATCTTTTGTCCTACCCTCCCGTGGCAGCGGGGTCCTATTGGAAACTAAGGGATATGAAGGCCTCCTTTTAATAGAGAACCGGAACAAAGCATTAGCACATAGTGAATACATGAACTCCTCAAACTATGGTCATCACCGGGAGTGGTCCCGATTATTGTCACTTCGGGGTTGCCGGATCATAACACATAGTAGGTGACTATAGACTTGCAAGATAGGATCAAGAACTCACATATATTCATGAAAACATAATAGGTTTAGATCTGAAATCATGGCACTCGGGCCCTAGTGACAAGCATTAAGCATAGCAAAGTCATAGCAACATCAATCTCAAAACATAATGGATACTGGGGATCAAACTCTAACAAAACTAACTCGATTACATGATAAATCTCATCCAACCCATCACCGTCCAGCAAGCCTACGATGGAATTACTCACGCACGGCGGTGAGCATCATGAAATTTGTGATGGAGATGGTTGATGATGACGACTTCGACGAATCCCCCTCTCCGGAGCCCCGAACGGACTCCAGATCAGCCCTCCTGAGAGGTTTTAGGGCTTGGCGGCGGCTCCGTATCGTAAAACGCGATGATTTCTTCTCCCTTGTTTTTTTCTCATCGAAATTCAATATATGGAGTTGGAGTTGGAGTCGGAGACGCAACAGGGGGCCCACAAGGTAGGGGGCGCGCCCTAGGGGGGGCGCCCCCCACCCTCGTGAGAAGGGTGTGGCCCCCTCGGTCTTCATCTTTGGCGAGGATTTTTTATTGTTTTTTCTAAGATGTTCCGTGGAGTTTCAGGTCATTCCGAGAATATTTGTTTTCTGCACATAAAACAACACCATGGTAATTCTGCTGAAAACAACGTCAGTCGGGTTAGTTCCATTCAAATCATACAAGTTAGAGTCCAAAACAAGGGAAAAAGTGTTTGGAAAAGTAGATACGACGGAGACGTATCAACTCCCCCAAGCTTAGACCCTTGCTTGTCCTCAAGCAACTCAGTTGACAAACTGAAAGAAAGAAAGAAAAACTTTTACAAACTCTGTTTGCTCTTGTTGTTGTAACGATGTCAAGCCAGCATTCAAGTTTTTAGCATAAATCATAACTAACCACATTTGCAATAATTCTCAGGTCTCGTCATTACTCATATCAATAGCATAATCAACTAGCAAGTCATAATAGTAAATCTCGGACGACAAAACTTTCTCAAAACAATCATAATATGATACAACAAGATGCTATCTCGCTAGCCCTTTCTGAGACCGCAAAACATAAATGCAGAGTACCTTTAAAGAGCAAGGACTGACTAGACATTGTAATTCATGGTAAAAGAGATCCAATCATAGTCATAGCCAATATAAATTAACAGTGAGGAATGCAAATGACGGCTATGCTCTCCAGCTAGTGCTTTTTAATAAGAGGGTGATGACTCAACATAAAAGTAAATGGATAGGTCCTTCGCAGAGGGAAGCAGGGATTTGTAGAGGTGCTAGAGCTCGGTTTTGAAATAGAGATCAATTGTATTTTGAGTGATATACTTTCATTGTCAATGTAACAACTAAGAGATGGCGATATCTTCCATGCTAAACACATTATAGGCGGTTCCCAAACAGAATGGTAAAGTTTATACTCCCCGTCCACCAACAAGCATCAATCCATGGCTTGCTCGAAACAATGAGTGCCTCCAACATACATCAGGTCCCAGGGGGAGTTTTGTTTGCAATTAATTTTGATTTAGTTTGCATAAAGCATGGGACTGGGCATCCCGGTGACCAGCCATTTTCTTGTGAGTGAGGAGCGGAGTCCACTCCTCTTGAGAATAACCCACCTAACACGGAAGATAAGGACAACCTTTGTTGATACATGAGCTATTCGAGCATGCAAAATAGAATGTTTATTTGAAGGTTTAGAGTTTGGCACATACAAATTTACTTGGAACGGCAGGTAGATACCGCATATAGGAAGGTATGGTAGACTCATCTGGAATAACTTTGGGGTTTAAGGGATTGGATGCACAAGCAGTATTCCCGCTTAGTACAAGTGAAGGCTAACAAAAGACTGGGAAGCGACCAACTAGAGAGCGACAACAACCATGTACATGCATTAAAATTAATAAACATTGCATGCAAGGATGAGTAGGATATAATCCACCATGAACATAAATATCATGAAGGCTATGTTGATTTTGTTTCAACTACATGCGTGAACATGTGCCAAGTCAAGTCACTTAAATCATTCAAAAGAGGATACCACCCCATCATACCACATCATAATCATCTCAATAGCATGTTGGCACACAAGGTAAATCCTTATAGCTCATAGCTAATCAAGCATGGCACAAGCAACTCTGATCTCTAATTGTTATTGCAAACATGTTTATTCATAATAAGCTGAATCAAGAACGGTGGACTCATCATATTTAGAAAACAAAAGAGGTCAAGTTCATACCAGCTTTTCTCATCTCAGCCAGTCCGTCATATATCATCATAATTGCCTTTCACTTGCATGACCGAACGGTGTGAATAATAATAAGAGTGCACGTGCATTGGACTAAGCTGGAATCTTTGAGCATTCAATAAACAGGAGAAGACAAGGCAATATGGGCTCTGGTTAAATCAACAATAAGGCATATAAGAGCCACTTCAACAATTTAATTATGGTCTTCTCCTACTGACCCCCAAAGAAAAGAAAAGAAGTAAAACTATTTACACGGGAAAGCTCCCAACAAGCAAAAGAAGAATGAGAAATATTTTTGGGTTTTCTTTTTAATTATTACTACTACAGCAGAGAAATAAAGTACTACTAATTTTTTTTGTTTTTTCTTAAGGTTTAACAAACACACAAGAAGAAAGCAGGAAAAGGAAAATAAACTAGCATGGATATTACAATGAAAAAGTATGAGCACCGACATCTAGTAATGAGTGTGTGTGAACATAAATGTAATGTCGCTGAGAGATATGTACTCCCCCAAGCTTAGGCTTTTGGCCTAAGTTGGTCTATGGCCACGGCTGGCCTGGAGGATATCCATAATAATAATTGTGGGGGTCGTACTGTGATGAGGAAGAAGAAGGCTCCGATTGCCACTGGCTGGCAATCATCTCTGGATCCCACTGATAGTTAGACTGCCGTGAAGGATCAAATTGTGGTTCCGGTTCTGGCTCCTCGACTGGTGCAGGGTTCCGGTAGGCGTGAATAGCCGTCAACGGAACAGGGTACGTGCCTGCAGTCAAATCAAACAAAGAAGGAGCAGGCAAGGTAATAGTCTCAGGATGATGTTTATTAAAGAACAATTGATATTTAAGCTCCCCTGCCCTATTTTTAACAATAAAATCATGTGCCACCATACTTTTATGATCTAGATAAACACGGGGCAACACCTTTTCTTCCTTCTCAGCATGCCTAATAGGTATGCTAAAATTTGCGGCTAGGCGTGTGGCATAGATGCCTCCAAAGATGGGGCCCTTAGTACGGTTCATATTTAACCGTCTAGCATTAATACCGCCCAAACTAAAAGTGTTATCACTGTATAAACCTTGGAGCAGAATAATTAAATCAGGGATACTAAGGTTTCCAGAATTTCCACGTCCAATTAAACAACGACTGGCAAATAATGCAAAGTAACGCAAAACAGGAAAATGTATGCTAGTGATTCGTGCATCGGAAACCTTCCTGGTTTCTCCTACAGTGATATTATCAATAAACCCAGCCACATCATCATGATGTGGTTCTTCTGTCTTGCCCTCAAAAGGGACTAAACAAATCCGACAGAAATCATAAACATCTCCTTATGCTCATCATATAAATGAAACTCCACCATAGGTGGTGAGTTCCTAGAATGAAAATGAAAGTTTTGCACAAAGGTATTTGTGAGTAAGAGATACTGATCGCATTGGTCGTGGAGGAGATGTCACTTTATGATTTCTGTCGGATTTGATTAGTCTAGCATATGCAGATATGGCCTCAGAACACTAAGACTGAAAGGTCGAACGTGGATCATATAGTAGATATGATCAACATAGTGATGTTCACCATTGAAAACTACTCCATCTCACGTGATGATCAGACATGGTTTAGTTCATATGGATCACGTGATCATTTAGATAACTAGAGGGATGTCTATCTAAGTGGGAGTTATTAAATAATATGATTAAATTGAACTTTAATTTATCATGAACTTAGTCCTGATAGTATTTGCATATCTATGTTATAGATCAATAGCTTGCGATGTAGCTCCCCGTTTATTTTGATATGTTCTTAGAGAAAAATAAATTGAAAGATGATAGTAGCAATGATGCGGACTAGGTCCGTGATCTAAGGATTATCCTCATTGCTGCACAGAACTATTATGTCCTTGATGCATCGCTAGGTGACAAACCTATTGCAGGAGCAGATACAAACATTATGAACATTTGTCATGCTCGGTATGATGACTACTTGATAGGTTAGTGCACCATGCTTTGCAGTTTAGAATCGGGACTTCAAAACATTTTGAATGCCAAGGAGCATATAAGATGTTCCAAGAGCTGAAATTGGTATTTCAGACGCATGCCCGAGTCGAGAGGTATGAGACCTCCGACAAGTGGGAATTAATCTTCCAGATAAGATAGTGATTGACATAGTTCTCTAGTCACTATCACCAAGTTACTGGAACTTCGTGATGAATGATAACCGACAAGTATAGGGGATCGCAACAGATTTCGAGGGTAGAGTATTCAACCCAAATTTATTGATTCGACACAAGGGGAGCCAAAGAATATTCTCAAGTATTAGCAGCTGAGTTGTCAATTCACCACACCTGGAAACTTAGTATCTGCAGCAAAGTGTTTAGTAGAAAAGTAATATGATAGTGGTGGTAGCGGCAACAAAATTAAAGACAACAAAAGTAATGTTTTTGGTATTTTGTAGTGATTGTAACAGTAGCAGTGGAAAAGTAAATACGCGTAAACCAGTATATGGAAAACTCGTAGGCTCCGGATCAGTGATGGATAATTATGCCGGATGCGGGTTCATCATGTAACAGTCATAACATAGGGTGACACAGAACTAGCTCCAATTCGTCAATGTAATGTAGGCATGTATTCCGTATATAGTCATACGTGCTTATGGAAAAGAACTTGCATGCCATCTTTTGTCCTAACCTCCCGTGGCAGCGGGGTCCTATTGGAAACTAAGGTATATTAAGGCCTCCTTTTAATAGAGAACCGGAACAAAGCATTAGCACATAGTGAATACATGAACTCAAACTATGGTCATCACTGGGAGTGGTCCCGATTATTGTCACTTCGGGGTTGCCGGATCATAACAGATAGTAGGTGACTATAGACTTGCAAGATAGGATCAAGAACTCACATATATTCATGAAAACATAATAGGTTCAGATCTGAAATCATGGCACTCGGGCCCTAGTGACAAGCATTAAGCATAGCAAAGTCATAGCAACATCACTCTCAGAACATAATGGATACTAGGGATCAAACCCTAACAAAACTAACTCGATTACATGATAAATCTCATCCAACCCATCACCGTCCAGCAAACCTACGATGGAATTACTCACGGACGGTGGTGTGCATCATGAAATTGGTGATGGAGGATGGTTGATGATGACGACCGCGACGAATCCCCCTCTCCGGAGCCCCGAACGGACTCCAGATCAGCCCTCCCGAGAGGTTTTAGGGCTTGGCGGTGGCTCCGAATCGTAAAACGCGATGATTTTTTCTCCCTCGTTTTTTTCTCATCGAAACTCAATATATGGAGGTGGAGTTGGAGTTGGAGATGCAACAGGGGGCCCACGAGGTAGGGGGCGCGCCCTAGGGGGGCGCCCCCCACCCTCGTGAGAAGGGTGTGGGCCCCCCGGTCTTCATCTTTGGCGAGGATTTTTTATTGTTTTTCTAAGATGTTCTGTGGAGTTTCAGGTCATTCCGAGAATATTTGTTTTCTGCACATAAAACAACACCATGGTAATTCTGCTGAAAACAGCGTCAGTCCGGGTTAGTTCCATTCAAATCATACAAGTTAGAGTCCAAAACAAGGGCAAAAGTGTTTGGAAAAGTAGATACGATGGAGATGTATCAATGAACTATAATATGCAAGGGATGACGAAAATGATTCCCGAGCTCTTCGCTATGCTAAAATTGGCGAAGGTAGAAATCAAGAAAGAGCATCAAGTGTTGATGGTTAACAATACCACTAGTTTCAAGAAAAGGGTGTCGGTGTCAAAACCGGCGGATCTCAGGTAGGGGGTCCCGAAATGTGCGTCTATGGCGGATGGTAACAGGAGGCAGGGGCCATGATGTTTACCCAGGTTCGGGCCCTCTTGATGGAGGTAATACCATACATCCTGCTTGATTGTTCTTGATGATATGAGTATTACAAGAGTTGATCTACCACGAGATCGTAGAGGCTAAACCCTAGAAGCTAGCCTATGGTATGATTGTATGTTGTCCTACGGACTAAACCCTCCGGTTTATATAGACACCGGAGGGGGCTAGGGTTACACAAAGTCGGTTACAAGGGAGGAGATCTACATATCCGTATTGCCAAGCTTGCCTTCCACGCCAAGGAGAGTCCCATCTGGACATGGGACGAAGTCTTCAATCTTGTATCTTCATAGTCCAACAGTCCGGCGAAAGGATATAGTCCGGCTGTCCGGAGACCCCCTAATCCAGGAATCCCTCAGTAGCCCCTGAACCAGGCTTCAATGAAGATGAGTCTGGCGCGCAGTTTTGTCTTCGGCATTGCAAGGCGGGTTCCTCCTCCAAATATTCCATAGAAGATTTTGAACACAAGGATAGTGTCCGGCTCTGCAAAACAAGTTCCACATACCGCCGTAGAGAGAATAATATTTCCACAAATCTAATCTGCTGATATGTTTTGATAGCAGGACATCATGTGATGGCCCGGTCATTATTCGAACCGTTTTTCTCAACCAGCACCGCAGATGCCGCGAGGCGGTTTTCCTGACACGTCTTGTCCAAGCAGAGATCGTGTCCCCTTATCACGGGATTCTCATCAATACGGATGCGGGTTACCCAACCGCGCCATCTGTTACGGCGCTTGGGGAATAAGAGGTTTTACCAGCTGAGTGGGGAGGCGCATCACCTCTTCTGCCCTTATAAAGAGACTAGGATTCACTTTCTTCACCCACACCTTCTTCCCGATTCATTCCATTCTGCCCAGGCTGCAGCGCCCGAGCGTTCACCTTCTCTACCCACAGAAAGTCTTCCAAAGATGGCCGGATCCGGAGCACGAGGCAAATGGATGGCCTCTACCATCCGAGAGAAGGATATTAAAAAGCTTCGGGAGGCCGGGTATCTGGCCAAGAAAATCGGCCACCGTCTCCCGACAGCGGGACAGATCGTCCCTACTCTGGAACCCCACGAGAGGATTGTATGCCTTTCTCACTTTGTCCGTGGGCTAGGTTTTCCCCTCCACCCATTCGTCCGTGGCATCATGTACTATTATGGGATCGATCTTCATGATCTGTCCCCTAATTCCTTCCTCCACATATCGGAATTCATTGTCGTTTGCGAGGCTTTTCTCCGTATTTCGCCGCACTTCGGTTTATGGCTGAAGGTTTTTAATGTGAAGCCCAAGGTGGTGGGCGGCGAGCACATCGAGTGTGGGGGTGCTATGGTGAGCAAGATGCCCAACATCGTATGGCCAACAGGAACCTTTAATGATTCTGTCAAGGAGTGGCAATAGCAGTGGTTTTACATCACTGAGCCGTGCGGCAAAGGAATGGGCCGCCTCTCCCGAGTTTCGATCCGGCGCCCCTCTGCGGCTTACATCCTGGGTCAAGAAAGGCCTGGACTGGTCCTCGTCCGAAGAACTGTCGGTGCCCCAGACGCGCGTCCAAGATATGGGAGACAAGAACATTGAACTTGTCAACGTGGTCCAGGTGATGTTAGTCCGCCGGATACTGCCTTGTCAACACTGTACTTGCAATCTATGGGAATTCAATCCGGCCAAGCACCAAACTTTGCGAAGGTTCTTCGGCTCCTCACACAAGGACATTTGGAAGGCGCTTTTCAAGTCCAGCAAATCATGGCCGGACTCCAACGAAGACTGCGGGTACCAACTCTCCCGCCCTGCAAGTTGGGTGAGTTTATCAAACTTTTCTATCCGCATGACCCAAAGGAAATGCTTAACACGTGTTTATTCAACTCCCCCAGAGCTGGACGAAGAAGGCGGAGCGGATCCATTGTCCGGCCCCATTGCCTGAAGACCCGGCCATCCCACTTTTGACGAAGATGCTGGTCCTGGCGCCCTACAAGGTGCCGATGAAGACGGCCGAGAAGGAGGCCAAAAAGATCCGGGGCGGCCTTCGTCGTCGCGGCACTTTGGACACAATACCCGAAGGCTCTGATGCCCGTTCCGCCTCCAAAGAGGATGCAAAGGAGGAGGAAGATAAATCCCCTGCGGGGGGAAGAAGGAAGAGGATGACCTCCACACCTTTGGAGGCCGAACTGCCCAAAAGGGGAAGGGCATCTCTTCTGGAGGAGTCCACTGCTGCCGCTGACAGCGGCCCACTATGGGATCCCAGGGCCCAGCCCCTGGTGAACTTGAAAATATATAAAATCCGAGTACGTTTAAGCATTCGGACTCATCGTGGCTTAGTATTTTGACCTTAAGCCATATTTTTTGGTAGTCCGGTGAGGTCCCGTACTAAACAATGCACGTCAGAGGACCTGCTGAGCTCAAATGCTATGGAGAGCGGGACGCCCCCAAAGGCCCCTTCCTCCAACCAGGTGCATAACACCGAGGCTTCGTCCTAGAAGGACCCCGACCAAGGAGGAAAGGAAGAAACCGTGAAGGCGGCGCCTGGAGGTCAAACCGCAGGGGCCGGACACGTGGGGGAAGAGATTCCCATTGGCTCTAATGGTAGGGGCGATCCTAAGTTCGGCTCCCCACCGGATGCGATTCCAGGGGCCTATATGGCTCCAGAATCAAGAAGGCAGCCTCCTTCGGCTGGAGGGGGCATGCTTGTTCCGCCAGCGACCTCTGTCCATCTAGAGGTGTCGGATGCTTTGTTGGTGGCGTTATGAGATGCCTCCATCATTGACGAACACCGTGCCCTTATGGGTGCGGTGGTTGAGAAGATTCAGTCAACTGAGATTGGACTGAACGAAGCCTGTATCAGCCTTATAAGAGGCTTTGAGGTATGTTTTATAAGTTGTCGAAGAGTGTCATAGTATAGATAGTAGCCCCTGATACATTGTTTGGTGAAAGAAAGAACTGAATAGGGGATCACATTGATGATCACAGGAAGACTCGTTGAATGATATTGATTTCTCTTCTGTTTCAAGCAGATACCTGTAGCGGCTGCTGCCTCTCGTACTGCGGAGATCTCCGGACTAAATCAAAGTCTGGAGCGGGCTATAGAAGAAATTGGCCAATTGAAAATGCAGTTGAGGGAGAAACAAGGTATGCACAAGCGTTGCACGCATTTATTGTGAAATAAATGTTCAGTATGAAATAAGCCACATAATTTGTGCTAGGTGTTATGACCGAAGTCGAGGCCCTCAAAAGGCCCGTTCCCGAGGCCAAGAAAAAGGCGGCCACGGAGCGGAATCTTCGTGAGAAACACGAGGCCAGAGTTATTAAAGCTGAACAGCAGCTGCAAGAGGCCGTAAGTAAATGCGAGACCTTGGAGCAGAGTTTAACGGAGAAGGAGTCCGAACTCACCAAGGCGCATCAAGTCGCGAGTGACGCCCGGGGGGAAACCCAAAGCGCCCTGCAGGGGATCCAAGATGCGAGGAAGATCGTGGTGGGTAAGGCTTTTCCCATGTAAAGCAAGTATTTGAAGGGAAAACTATGTTTCTGATTGTGAATCCAGACTTGTCAGGTGTATTTGCTGAGCTGCCTCACAGCATATGAGATGCCGCTCAATTCTACCGAGCCAAAGAAAGGAACACCACCGATATGCTCTTTTGGTCGCAGTATTTGGCGCCGAATTATCCGGTGCCTTTTGCCGATCAACTGAAATAGCTGATCGAACTGCATAAGGCGGCGGAACTAGCCATGAAAGATATGGTTATCCGCCTATGGCCTGCCGAGCCGATTCCAAGCAACTACTTCGGGCTCGTCAGGCGGCTTGTAAGCGCTTGCCCTCGACTTGACGTTATCAGGCGGTCGTCTATATAGAAGGAGTGCGAATGGCCTTCGCCCTCGCAAAGGTGTACTGGGGGAAGATGGATGTCGAAAAGCTAGTGACTGAGGGACCACCGGAGGGGAAGGAGCACCGCAAGCCCGAATTATATTATAAGAGTGTCCTGAAAGGATCCTACCTTGCAGCGGTGCTATGCACCAAGGACATTATATTTCCATGAATTCCAATCATGTTGTCCTTTGTAATGTTTGAACAAGGTCGTTTATATGTCGCCTTTTTTATAAAAGTTTACCCTCCTGTGCGACCGTTTTTATGTTCAGACTGAGAGTTGGCCAGTCGTCGGCTTCTGCCCCCCACGTAAGAAGTACGGGGGTGTTCGGGATAAACCCGAGCACTCTTTATCCCAGTTTTGGGTCCTCCGAAGAAGGTGCTCAGCACAACGAACCAGGCAATTGGACTATAGGGCTTTATCACTCTCACTTAGCCATAGGAGCTTTAGTATGGTCGGCGCAGCCCCTTGTGTTCGGAAGGCCGTACTAGGGGCTCTATAAGCGCCTGATCGGAGAAAAAGCCGACCCATCGCACACTGCATTGGTTATGGCATTATGCGGGAGAAATCCTTAAAGATTTGGTGACCGCTCGAACAGCTGACCAGCTCTCGCCGTATCATGACAGTCAGTTTTTGGCTTTCTCTACTGAGGTGCTCGTCCGGAAGAACCGAGACACAATCGCAGTAGTTCTGCAAGTGCTACCTTAGCCGATATAGCGGAACGTAAGGTACCAAAACATGGGAGCCGGGAAAACCCAACTATTGACCCAAGACATAATTCGGAGCTGATGCATATAATGATATAGGTTCGGGGTGCCGAACTTCCGTGAAGGTGTTCGGACTTTTATTGCCGTGTTACAGGAAAAATGGAGCCCCTGGCATATTTAAGGCATATCACTGCATACGGATGGCACTTGACGAGATGGTTTTGATAAGAACTAATCAGCAGGTAAACGTCATATAAATCCACATGTTGTATTTGAATAATACGTCTATGCATATGGGTACAAGTAATGTGATTAAAAAAAGGAGTTGTGATAGCAAAACCTGCTGTGACCAGGGGGAAGAGGTTGAGTGCAGATCCGTATTATAGCCGGACGTTCGCTGCGGGGAATGTCTAAATATCCCTTGACGTGTTCGAGCTGCCTCTCTGGAGTCCGTCCTGGTCGGTGCAGAGGTGAACCTGTGAAGGAAATATAAGAAATGTTTGCGTGCCGGAGGGCGGTTGAACCGCTGAGTTTGGCTGTAATGGCCTTCGCCGGAGTGTTTAGTTGAAGCTAAGGACGAGTCGGGGTATCCTTCCGCGAAGTAATGCGGAGCCCCTTGATGGTGTCTAGGAGCCTGAGCATCGACTCGAGGTTCGGCTGCAAGGTGCTGCTTGTTGTTTCTGCTACTAAGGCAGTGATGTATTTGTTGGTGCCGAAGGAAGGTTCGGCCTTGCCATGAACCGTGATGACGCCACGTGGACCGGGCATTTTGAGTTTACGGTAGGCATAATGTGGCACCGCATTGAATCGAGCGCATGCGGTTCGCCCAAGCAGTGCTTGATAGTCACTGCAGAAAGGGGCGATTTCGAAGATTAACTCTTCAATACGGTAATTTTCTGGTGATCCGAAGATTACCTCGAGGGCAATGGAGCCTGTACAACTAACCTCCATACAAGGTATGATGCCTCTAAAAGTGGCTTTAGTGTGATTGATCGCTGAATGTTCGATGCCCATCTTGCGCACTATGTCCTGGTAAAGCAGATTCAAACTGCTACCTCCGTCCATAAGGACTCGAGTGAGGTGGAACCCGTTTACTATTGGGTAGAGGATTAGTGCGGCTGGATTGCCCTGATTGGTGTTAACCGGACGATCCGTGCGGTTGAAGGTGACCGGCCCTAGCTTATATTGTGGGGTGGCTAGTTCCGTTGAGCCGCCGTCCCTAAGGGTGTATATCTGGTCTAAGTTGGCAATTTGGGTGGTATTTACCACATTCACCGATTGAGTATGGGGGGAAATTTCTTTTGCCCTCCTGTGTTCGGCGATCTGGGCTCTTCGTCGCTATCGTCGCTTTGAGACCCCTCTTCGTTTTTGGCGCCTGCCTTGCCGGCTTGTTTGAAGACCCAGCATTCTCTGTTGGTATGGGTGGCTGGCATTTCTAGGTGCCATGAGTTTGGCATTGGCGAGCGAGTATGTGGTCCAGACTGGATGGACCCGGATTTGTATTTTTGAGTAGCCCTTTCCGCTGACCATACTTTGAGCCCCTGAACCCGGCGTTAACTGCCGTATTTTTGGCGTTATCACCATATTTGCAGCGCTTGTGTTTGTTGCGTCGTGGCTTGCCGTTGCTATCCCTGGCTTCTGATATGCCAGGTTTGCTTGTTGTATTAGTACTACGAGCCAACCAACTATCTTCGCCCGCACAAAAGCGGGTCATAAGTGTCGTGAGGGCTGTCATAAGGTGCCGGGCGAGCCATTCGTCACGGATATTATGCTCAAATGCCGCTAAGGCCTCTACATCCGGACTGTCAACAATTTGGTTCTTTTTGGTTAGGAACCGGGTCCAGAATTTCCTGGCCGATTCCCCTGACTGCTGAGTAATATGACTTAAATCGTCAGTGTTCGGCGGTCGCACATAAGTGCCCTGGAAATTGTCCAGGAATGCCTCTGCCAGGTTCTCCCAACTTCCAATGGAGTTTGCTGGCAAGCTATTGAGCCAATGCCGAGCCAGCCCTTTGAGGTTGAGCGGGAGATATTTGATGGCATGTAGGTCATCCCCGCGCGACATGTGAATGTGGAGGAAGAAGTCTTCTATCCATACCGCGGGGTCTGTAGTACCATCGTATGATTTGATGTTTACGGGTTTAAACCCTTTTGGGAATTCGTGATCAATTACTTCATCAGTGAAGCATAAAGGGTGTGTGGCGCCGCTGTGGCGGGCTATATCGCGGCACGGTTCATACGAGTCTTGTCTGCCGTGTCCGGCTCGGCCGGATTTGCTTTTGATGTATCTGGCGTGACAATCATCATCGCTTATTGGTGCGTGCCCCCGTGATCCGTAGATCGATCTTACATGTTTTGCCTTGTTTTCCAATACGTCTTGTAGGTCCCGTGTGTTGCCCCAGGCCTTGGTATTTTTGTTTGAGTGGCGGCGGGGTGCAGGCTGAACTTTAGGCTGAAATGCCTCTTTGGCTCGGCCACGAGGTGGCCGGTCAGCCGCATCGTACACTGGTGATGTAGGTTTTAATGCTTCCTCGTCGAGGTGAGGTAGCAACCTGTGCTTTGGGTAACTCTTGGAGGGGCGCTCGAGTTCGTATTCCTCGGCCGCAAGGACTTTGGTACATCTGTCTGCTAGCAAGTCTTGATCAGCTTGAAGCTGTTGTTGCTTTTTCTTCAAGCTATTTGTTGTGGCCATAAGCCGGTGCTTGAAGCGCTCCTGCTTGACGGGATCCTCAGGCACGATAAATTCTTCATTGCCGAGGCTCACCTCTTCTTCGGAGAGAGGCATGTAATTATCCTCCTCCGATTCTCCATCTGCTGCCTGCTCTGGAGGGCTGGCTTGTTCACCCTCCCGCTCTAAATCGTGCTGGAGGGGATTGTTGTTGTCTTTGGCACTATCGGGAGTGTTATTGTCTCTTGTGCCGGTATCACTACTTTTGCTATGGTGGGACTTAGAGCGGCGCCGCTGACGTTGGCGCTTGGGTTGCTTCTTGGAGGGGTCATCCTCCGCTGTCTCGTCGCCATTGCCTTCTTTGGGGGTGTCCACCATGTATATGTCATATGATGAGGTGGCGGTCCAGCGCCCTGTGGGCGGTGGTTCCTGTTCGTCTCCTGCATCATCGTCCATACCGTGGATGTCTTCAGAGTCGAAGTCGAGTATGTCGGTTAAATCGTCGACAGTGGCTACTAAGTGGGTGGTGGGTGGGCAGCGGATTTCTTCGTCATCCGCATCCCATTCTAGTCGGACATAGTTCGGCCAAGGTTCTCCTGACAAGGAGAGAGAGACCTTAATGAATTTAGCACATCACCAAAAGGCGAGTGCTGAAAGATATCCACGGAAGTGAACTCCATGATCGGCGCCCAGTCAGATTCGATAGGCACGGATGCAGGCGGCTCGGAGTCCGTGGCCGAAGACGAATCCAGTGGTTCGGTGACATGGCTCTCGTAAGGGGTGAAGTCAGTATCCGACTCCATCACCACTCAGAGTGCGGCCTCCATGGAGGGGTCTATCCCTCCGCCCTCGGATGGCGCTATTTGCTCCGGATTGAAGGCCAGAGTAATTGCAGATGCGATCTCCCAAACACTGTCCGACGGTAGAGTTACGTCATGCTCGTCGTGATTGTGCGGTGCACCTGACATGAGCTCGAATTCGTCGAAGATCAAGTCTCCGCGGATGTTGGTAGTGTAGTTTAAGTTTCCAAACCTGGCCTGTTGGCCAGGGGCGTAGCTCTCGATCTGCTCTAGATGGCCAAACGAATTGGCCCGCGGTGCGAAGCCGCCGAATACGAAGATCTGTCCGGGGAGGAAAACCTCACCCTGGACCGCATCGTTACCGATGATCGAAGGGGCCATTGAGCCTTATGGTGACGGCATAGTGGAACTCTCAATGAAAGCACCAATGTCGGTGTCAAAACCGGCGGATCTCGGGTGGGGGGTCCCGAACTGTGTGTCTAAGGCGGATGGTAACAGGAGGTAGGGGACACGATGTTTACCCAGGTTCGGACCCTCTTGATGGACGTAATACCCTACATCCTGCTTGATTGTTCTTGATGATATGAGTATTACAAGAGTTGATCTACCACGAGATCGTAGAGGCTAAACCCTAGAAGCTAGCCTATGGTATGATTGTATGTTGTCCTATGGACTAAACCCTCCGGTTTATATAGACATCGGAGGGGGCTAGGGTTACACAAAGTCGGTTACAAGGGAGGAGATCTACATATCCGTATTGCCAAGCTTGCCTTCCACGCCAAGGAGAGTCCCATCCGGACACGGGACGAAGTCTTCAATCTTATATCTTCATATTCCAATAGTCCGGCCAAAGAATATAGTCCGGATGTCCGGAGACCCCCTAATCCAGGACTCCCTCAAAGGGGCAAAGGAAAAGAAAGGGAACTTCAAGAAACAATGGCAAGCAAGTTGCCACTCCCGTGAAGAAACCCAAAGCTAGACCTAAGCCTGAAACTGAGTGCTTCTACTGCAAAGAGAATGGTCATTGGAAGCGGAACTACCCCAAATACTTGGCGGATAAGAAGGATGGCAAAGTGAAAGGTATATTTGATATACATGTTATTGATGTGTACTTTACTAGTGTTCATAATAACCCTAGGGTATTTGATACCGGTTCAGTTGCTAAGATTAGTAACTCGAAATAGGAGTTGCAAAATGAATAGAGACTAGTTAAGGGCGAGGTGACGATGTGTGTTGGAAATGATTCCAAGGTTGATAAGATCACCATCGCACACTCCTTTTACCTTCGGGATTAGTGTTGAACCTAAAATAAATGACATTTGGTGTTTTGCGTTGAGCATGAATATGATTGGATCATGTTTATTGCAATACGGTTATTCATTTAAGTGAAAGAATAATTGATATTCTGTTTACATGAATAAAACCTTCTATGGTCATACACTTAATATAAATGGTTTATTGAACCTCGATCGTAGTGATACACATATTCATAATATTGATGCCAAAAGATGCAAAGTTGACAATGATAGTGCAACATACTTGTGGCACTGCCATTTAGGTCATATTGGTGTAAAGCGCATGAAGAAACTCCATGCGGATGGACTTTTGGAATCACTTGATTATGAATCACTTGATTCTTGTGAACCATGCCTCATGGGCAAGATGACTAGGACTCCGTTCTCCGGAACAATGGAGCGAGCCATTGACTTATTGGAAACAATACATACTGATGTATGCGGTCCGATGAGTGTTGAGGCTCGCGGCGGGTATCATTATTTTCTGACCTTCACAGATGATTTGAGCAGATATGGGTATATCTACTTAATGAAACATAAGTCTGAAACATTTGAAAAGTTCAAAAAAATTTCAGAGTGAAGTGGAAAATCATTGTAACAAGAAAATAAAGTTTCTACGATCTGATCGTGGAGGCGAATATTTGAGTTACGAGTTTGGTATTCATTTGAAACAATGTGGAATAGTTTTGCAACTCACGCCACCTGGAACACCACAGCATAATGGTCTGTCCGAACGTCGTAGTCGTACTTTATTAGATATGGTGCGATATATGATGTCTCTTACTGATGTACCACTAACGTTTTGGGGTTATGCATTAGAGACAGCTGCATTCACGTTAAATAGGGCACCATCTAAATCCATTGAGACGACACCACATGAACTGTGGTTTGGCAAGAAACCCAAGTTGTCGGTTCTTAAAGTTTGGGGCTGCCATGCTTATGTTAAAAAGCTTCAACCTGATATGCTCGAACCCATTGGAGAAATGTGTCTTCATAGGATACCCAAAGGAGACCATTGGGTACACCTTCTATCACAGATTCGAAGGCAAGATATTCGTTGCTAAGAATGGATCCTTTCTAGAGAAGGAGTTTCTTTTGAAAGAAGTGAGTGGGAGGAAAGTAGAACTTGATGAGGTAATTGTACGTTCTCCCGAATTGGAAAGTAGTTCATCACAAAAATTACTCCCAGTGATTCCTACACCAATTAGTGAGGAAGCTAATGATGATGATCATGAAACTTCTGATCAAGTTACTACTGAACCTCGTAGGTCAACCAGAGTATGATCCGCACTAGAGTGGTATGGTAACCCTGTTCTGGAGGTCATGTTACTTGACCATGACGAACCTACAAACTATGAGGAAGCGATGATGAGCCCAGATTCCGCGAAATGGCTTGAGGCCATGAAATCTGAGATGGGATCCATGTATGAGAACAAAGTGTGGACTTTGGTTGACCTTCTCGATGATCGACAAGCCATAGAGAATAAATGGATCTTCAAGAAGAAGACTGACACTGAGGGTAATATTACTGTCTACAAAGCTCGACTTGTTGCGAAAGGTTTTCGACAAGTTCAAGTCGTTGACTATGATGAGACCTTCTCACCCGTAGTGATGCTTAAGTCTGTCCGAATCATGTTAGCAATTGCCGCATTTCATGATTATGAAATTTGGCAAATGGATGTCAAAACTGCATTCCTTAATGGATATCTTAAAGAAGAGTTGTATATGATGCAACCAGAAGGTTTTGTCGATCCTAAAGGTGCTAACAAAGTGTGCAAGCTCCAACGATCCATTTATGGACTGGTGCAAGCCTCTCGAAGTTGGAATATACGCTTTGATAGTGTGATCAAAGCATATAGTTTTATATAGACATGCGGTGAAGCCTGTATTTACAATAAATTGAGTGGGACCAGTACAGCCTTTCTGATAAGTATATGTGAGTGACATATTGTTGATCAGAAATGACGTAGAATTTTTTGGAAAGCATAAAGGAGAGTTTGAAAGGAGTTTTTCAAAGAAAGACCTCGATGAAGCTGCTTACACATTGGGCGTCAAGATCTATAGAGATAGATCAAGACGCTTGATAAGATTTTTCAATGAGTACATACCTTGACAAGATTTTGAAGTAGTTCAAAATGGAAAGTCAAAGAAGGAGTTCTTGCCTGTGTTGCAAGGTGTGAAGTTGAGTAAGACTCAAAAACCCGACCATGGCAGAAAATAGAAAGAGAATGAAAGTCATTCCCGATGCCTCAGTCATAGGTTCTATAAAGTATGCTATGATGTGTGCCAGACCTATTGTGTACCTCACCATGAGTTTAGCAAGAGGGTACAATAGTGATCCAGGATTGGATCACTAGACAGCGGTCACAATCATCTTTAGTGGAATAAGGATATGTTTCTCGATTATGGAGGTGACAAAGAGTTCGTTGTAAAGGGTTACGTCCATGCAAGCTTCAACACTGATCCGGATGACTCTAAATCTCAATCTAGATACCTATTGAAAGTGGGAGCAATTAGCTAGATTAGCTCCGTGTAGAGCATTGTAGACATATAAAATTTGCAAAATACATACGGCTCTAAATGTGACAGACCCATTGACTAGGCTTCTCTCACAAGCAAAACATGATCACACCTTAGTACACTTTGGGTGTTAATCACATAGAGATGTGAACCTGATTATTCACTCTCGTAAAACCCTTTGGGTATTAGTCACATGGCGATGTGAACTAATCACATGGTGATGTGAACTATTGGTGTTAAATCACATGGCGATGCAAACTAGATTATTGACTCTAATGCAAGTGGGAGACTGAAGGAAATATGCCCTAGAGACAATAATAAAGTTGTTATTTATATTTCCTTATATCGTGATAAATGTTTATTATTCATGCTAGAATTGTATTAACTGGAACTTAGTACATGTGTGAATACATAGACAAAACAGAGTGTCCCTAGGATGCCTCTACTTGACTAGCTCGTTAATCAAAGATGGTTATGTTTCCTGACCATAGACATGTGTTGTCATTTGATGAACGAGATCACATCATTAGAGAATGATGTGATGGACAAGAACCATCCATTAGCTTAGCATAATGATCGTTTAGTTTTATTGCTATTGCTTTCATCATGACTTATACATGTTCCTCTGACTATGAGATTATGCAACTCCTGAATACCGGAGGAACACCTTGTGTGCTATCAAATGTCACAACGTAACTGGGTGATTATAAAGATGCTCTACAGATGTCTCCAAAGGAGTTTGTTGGGTTGGCATAGATCAAGATTAGGATTTGTCACTCTGTGTATCGGAGAGGTATCTCTGGGCCCTCTCAGTAATGCACATCACTATAAGCCTTGCAAGCAATGTACCTAATGAGTTAGTCATGGGATGATGCATTACAGAACGAGTAAAGAGACTTGTGGGTAATGAGATTGAACTAGGTATGATGATACCGACGATCGAATCTCGGGCTAGTAACATACCGATGACAAAGGGAACAACATATACTGTTATGCGGTTTGACTGATATAGATCTTCATAGAATATGTAGGAGCCAATATGAGCATCCAGGTTCCGCTATTGGTTATTGACCAGAGATGTGTCTCGTTCATGTCTACATAGTTCTCGAACCGGCAGGGTCCGCACACTTAACGTTCGATGGCGATTTGTATTATGAGTTATGTGATTTGATGACCGAAGTTTGTTCGGAGTCCTGGATGAGATCACAGACATGACGAGGAGTCTCGAAATGGTCGAGAGGTAAAGATTCATATATAGGACGATGGTATTTGGACACCGGAAGTGTTTCGGGTGATACCGGGTCACCGGAAGGGGTTCCGGGCAAACCCCGGTAAAGATATGGGCTTAATGAGCCAAGTAAGGGAACACTCTAGCCCACAAGGGGTTGGTGCGCCCCCTATAGGGCCAGCCACGTGGGGATAAAGGGAAAGGAGAGGAGGGGAAGGAAAGTATGAAGTAGGACTCCTACTTCCTTCCCCTCCCCCCTCCTTCCTTTCCCCTTGTCCAAATATGTTAAGGGGGCCGAATTGGACTAAGGGCCCAAGTAGGATTCCTCCTGCTTGGGCGCACCCTAGGCTGTGATGGCAGTTGGAACTACGTCGGTATTTCCCCAGAGAGGGAGGGATGATGCAGCATAGCAACGGTAGAGTATTTCCCTCAATTATGAAACCAAGGTATCGAACTAGTAGGAGAACCAAGCAACACAACGTAAATAGCCTCTGCACACAAATAACAACACCTCGCAACCCGACGAGTTAAATGGATTGTCAATCCCTTTCGGGTAACGGTGCCAAAATTTGGCGCGTGATGGTAAAAGGTTGTAATAGATTGGATAAATAGATCGCAAATAAAATTAAGTGCAGCAAAGTATTTTTGTATTTCTGGGTTTAATAGATCTGAAAATAAAAGCAAGAAAAAGTAGATCGCAAGGCAAATATATGAGAAATAAGACCCGAGGGCCGTAGGTTTCACTAGTGGCTTCTCTCAAGAAAAATAGCAAACAGTTGGTAAACAAATTACTGTTGGGCAATTGATAGAACATCAAATAATTATGATGATATCCAGGCAATGATCATTACATCGGCATCACGTCCAAGATTAGTAGACCGACTCCTGCCTGCATCTACTACTATTACTCCACACATCGACCGCTATCCAGCATGCATCTAGTGTATTAAGTTCATGAAAAAAATGGAGTAATGTAATAAGAATGATGACATGATGTAGACAAGATCCGTTTATCTATATGGCGGTAGATATAGATCTCGTCTTTTTATCCTTAGTAGCAATGATACATACGTGTCGGTTCCCTTTCTTTCACTAGGATCAAGCATCGTAAGATCGAACCCACTACCGGTCACCTCTTCCTATTGCAAGATAAATAGATCGAGTTGGCCAGACAAAACCCAAATATCGAAGAGGAAATACGAGGCTATAAGAGATCACGTACAAAAGAGATCAAATAAACTCAAATACATTCATGGATATAAAAACATAGATCTAATCATAAACTCAAAGTTCATCGATCCCAACAAACACACCACAAAAGAGTTACATCATATGGATCTCCAAGAGACCATTGTATTCAGGATCAAGAGAGAGAGAGAGATGAAGCCATCTAGCTACTAAATACGGACCCGAAGGTCTACAAAGAACTACTCACGCATCATTGAGGAGGTACCAATGGAAGTGGTGAACCCCTCAGTGATGGTGTTTAGATTGGATCTGGTGTTTCTGGACTCTGCGGCGGCTAGATGAATATTTCATCGACTCCCCTAGGGTTTTGGGAATATTTGGGTATTTCTAGAGCAAAGAGGCGGTCCCGGGGGCACTCGAGGTGGGCACAACCCACCTGGGCACGCTAGGAGGCCCTGGCGCTCCCTGGTGGGTTGTGCCCCCCTCGAGGCACCCCCAGGTGCAACCAGGGCCCATCTGCTTCCTTTTGGCCCATAAAAAATCATTGTAAAGTTTCGTGCCATTTGGACTCCGTTTGATATTGATTTCCTGCGATGTAAAAAACATGGAAAAAACAGGAACTAGCACTGGCACTATGTCAATAGGTTAATTAGTACCAAAAAATGATATAAAATTACTATAAAATGGTTATAAAACATCCAAGATTAATAATAAAACAACATGAAACAATCAAAAATTATAGATACATTGGAGACGTATCAGCATCCCCAAGCTTAACTCCTACTTGTCCTCGAGTAGGTAAGTGATAAAAATAGAATTTTTGATGTGGAGTGTTGTTCATCAAGTCATATCATATTCTTTTCTTTATAGCATGGACAGTTGGACTTTTATGTGATTCAAATCAATAGTCTAGTTTTGACATAATAATTTAGATACTCAAGCATATCAACAAGCAACCATGTCTTTCAGAATATCAATGCTAAAATAAGTTATCCCTAGCCGATCATGCTCAAACATTGATTCATTCATGAAACACACTCTAATATTAACTACACCTAATACTTGAGCATGATCATATTGCCTCCTAGTTGATGCTTTTTATGAGAGAAGATGGAGATTCAAATTTCAAAATAAAAATTGCATAAAGTAAAAGATAGTCCCTTCGTAGAGGGAAGTAGGGATTTGTAGAGGTGCCAGAGCTCAAAGAGAAAAATTTGAGATAAAAACATTTTGGGAGGTGTATCCATCCCACCAACGAAAATGACTTAGAGTTCCCAATACTTTCCATGCATAGATATATCATAGGCGGTTCCCAAACAGAAAATAAAGTTTATTCCTTTTTCCACCATAACTTTTACTTTCCATGGCTAACCGTATCCACGGGTGCCCTCCATACCAACACTTTCCAAGGAATTAATTATTTGACAACATAAAGTAAATTCATTTATTTTTGCATGTTGGGACTGGGCATCCCTAATACCTTTGCCTTACTCTCGTGCAATGACAAGTGAATAAACACTCATCTTGAGAATAACACATCTAGCATGGAAATTAGCCACCCCTCACCGCTCCCCTAGCAAAACAAATACACAAAAGAGAAGTTTATTTTGAAAATTAGAGATGGCACATGCAAATTTTCTCAGAACGGCAAAATAATACCGCATATAGGTAGATATAGTGGACTCATGTGGCAAAACAGGTTTAAAGGATTTTGGATGCAAAAGTAGAGGTCATACTTAGTGCAAAATGAAGGCTAGCGAAAGATTGGGAAACGACCAACCAAGAAACGATTAATATCATACACAAGCATTAAGCATAATTAACACCGAATAATGCACCACAAGTAGGATATAATTATCATTGCATGACTATTGACTTTCGTGCATGCATAGGGAATCACAAACCTTAACACCAATATTCTTACTAGAGCACAATTACTCATCAACATAACTCACATATCACATCATCATATCTCAAAACTATTACTAAGAATCAAGTTTATTTTGTCCAATGATCTTAATGACATTTTCTTTTACTTTATCCTTCTTGGATATCTATCACTTTGGCACTAATTTTCATGTGTTGCTTTTCATAAGCTCAAACAAATATAAGTGAAGATCATGAGCATAACAAATTTTCTTTCTCTCAAAATAATTTAAGTGAAGCAAGAGAGAATTTCTTCAAAATTTTACTAACTCTCAAACAAATCTAAGTGAAGAAAGAGAGCATTTATTCAAAAATACTAAGCACACCGTGCTCAAAAAGATATAAGTGAAGCACTAGAGCAAGTCCTAGCTCATAGAAGATTTAAATGAAGCATAGAGAGCAATTCTAACAAGTCATGATATAATTTTGGCTCTCTCAAATAGGTGTGTCCCGCAAGGATTGATAACTTAAAACACAAAATGAAACAAGCAAAGACACGTATCATACAAGACGCTCCAAGCAAAACACATATCATGTGACGAATAAAAATATAGTCTCGAGTAAAATACCGATAGTTGTTGGAAGAAAGCGGGGATGCCACTCGGGGGCATCCCCAAGCTTAGTTGGTTGCTCATTCTTGAATAGTAGCTTGGGATGCCGGGGCATCCCCAAGCTTATTCTCTTTACATCCTTCCTTCATCCATCGTAAGATAACCCAAAACTTGAAAACTTCAATCACACAAAACTCAACAAAGCCTTCGTGAGATCCGTTAGTATAAAAATAATAAACCACTATTGTAAGTGCTGTATCCAACCAATTCATATTTTGTTTTTGTATTATATCTACTGTATTCCAACTTTTCCATGGCAAAAACTCATCAAAGAAAACAATAGAGCCATCAAAATAAGCACACAACACAAAGAAAACATAATCTGTCAAAACAGAATAATCTGTAGGAATCTGACTATTTCTAATACTTATGTAACTCCAAAACTCTGAAAAATTAGGTCAACTTGAGAAATTTGTATATTGATCTACTGCAAGTGGAATGTGTATTTTATCGCTCTCTGGTAAAAGATGGAAATTAATTTCATGAGCGTAAACTTTCTGTTTTTTCCAGCAAGATCAAACAACTATCACCCAAGAAGATCCTAAAGGCTTTACTTGGCACAAACACTAATTAAAACACAAAAAACACAATAATAACAGTAGCATAACTGTGATAACACTCAAGAACATGAAGCAAAAAGCAAAAAAAAAATTAATAATTGGGTTGCCTCTGTCGGCGTCCTGGGGACGGGGGTCCCCAGACTTGCCTGCCTGCGGCCCATGGCGTGGCTCCGTTAGTGGTCCTGTACGACCCATCTTCACCAGCAAACACTCAAGACCTTCGCGAGGGGCCGAGCCTCGCGAGGCGAACGACGCAAGAACTCCTTGGGGGCGGCCTCACCAGGCTGGCTCGTGAGGGGTGGAGAGATCAAGACAAGGGACACCTCGCGAGGTTCCTGTGACGCAAGCCATGACGACTAAGGCCAGGCGGGTAGCAGGCGGGCGCCAGCGCGCAGTGTCCTCGTTTCCTCTTTGGAGCTAAAGAGGCAAGCGCAGATGAGGAGTCCCGAGGCAGCAGACAAAGGTTTCCATATCAGTGCAATGAGACCAAGTCTAGCATGACGGCAGGACGGAAGTTACCGTGGAGCCCAGGACGGCGTCACCACCAGAGCCTTTGGCTGGATAAGACCATCTATTGTCAAGATAGCTTGTACTAGCTGCCCCTCCTTCAAATTGGCCATTGTGGGATCCCTTCCCGCCTAATATTCGGGAAGAGGACCCGGGCCTCTATATATAGGGCCAGCCTCCACCGTAGGGGGAGGGATGACCAGGGACCAGATCCATTCCACCAAAGCCACCACACAAAGTCATCAAGCACAAGAGCACCTCTCCTCAGGAGGCTGTTCTTCCCTTGTAACTGTTCATCCTCAGCCCAAGAGGCAATCCACCACACCACACTGGAGTAGGTTATTACACCACATTGGTGGCCCGAACCAGTATAAATATTGTGTCCCTTTGTTCTACGAGTTCGACGCGCTGAGCCTTGAGAACGCGGTGAGGGCGTGAGCTAGAGCGAGGAGAGATCTTCGTGCGCACCCTAGTGTTCGAACCTCAAGGGTTTTGCCAGAACCCGAAATCCGACATTTGGCGTGCCAGGTAGGGGGTGCGCCGAAGCCTCTCTTCCATCAGCAGACCCGCCAACACTCTGCAGCGCCGATGTTCGGTGACTCGAGGGCCGACGCCGACCACTGGGCAGCCTGGCCAGCCCGGGTGACGTCGTTCGCCCAAGAAGACCTCAACTCCGCGCTCCAGGTGGCATGCGCACCGCCAAATGCCGCGGGGCGCGGGCGGCGTGGTCCGACACCTTCCACCCTTACCCAGCGGTGCGTGCAGGCCGCCGCAACGGCCTCAAGCTACGCCGCGGTGATGGCACCGCACTCCCGACGGGAACAAGCGAACATGAGGGCCGCCCTCACAGTGGCATGGGAGCTGCTGCGATGCCGACAGATGGAGTGGCCGGGATGCATTGCTGGAGCGTGTTGCTGAGCTGTTGGACGCCCCAGCTAGGGTTACGCCACCTTTCTGTTGCTTGCTTACGCCTCAGGCTCCGGCCGGATCACACGGTGGACCTTGTCGTGCCCGCGCACCCCCGTGTGCAAAAGGAGGTTTCGTCGGCATTAGCGCAACCAGCGGCGCCGGACACCCAAACACCTGTGCCTCCCCCAATGGGCGCATGCGTAAGCATCGCCACCCATGGTCCCAGCGGTATGCCGCCCTACCATCCTGGCGCGCCGAGCCGAGCGACGTGGAGCGTGGGGCACCTCAGCGAGGTTTCCGGGGCGACGGCCCCAGAGGCCTATGTGCCCCGCATGATGGACCAGGAGTACACACCGGAGGATGACCCCGGTTCGTTCCTCGAGCCGGGTTGGGAAGAGGAGATGCTGGAAGCTGAGGCCTTCCAGGGGCCACCTGGGAGCCTCGCCGACCATGCCGGCGACAACAGCTACAGGGTACCACGGATCTCTCAGGAGCAGGCTTACGCTAACCATGGGTTGCAAGTGAATCAGGTCGCAGCGATGGACGACGGCCCCAACACGATGGCCCCCCTTCCACCAGGGGAAGCGCATTGGGGGCTGCGGGGGAGGAGCCGGGATCAAGGCCCCTCCCCGCATCATATGGAGCAAGGCGTCGCCCAGAGGTAGGTCCTCTGCTGGGGAGGCACTGGCGAGCCTTCCCCCCGGCAGAGGGCCCGTGGTCGCCGAGGGCGCCGCTATCGTCCCCTTTGCCCCTTGGCATCGTCCTGGTTTCCGGACACCCCAACGGTGGTCGAGGGAGGCGCCCTCGCCTGGCATATGAAGAAAGGCTCGCGCCTGTGAAGGTCTCCGCTCATGACACTCTCACGAAATAATGAGTGGGGCTGTACACGCCCCGGAGTCTTCGGAGTGCCGCCCTCGGGCCTCGGGGGCTCCCGCCCATGTCCGAGTGGAAGCACCATGCTCCACGCTGGCCATCAACACTGACCCCCAACGACTATGCTCACGGTCTGTGAAAGCACTTAGCTCCGCGCTGGTGAGAAGACTCGAAGACAAGAAGACTAGGTGCCGGACGCGGCCATTTGCTTTTGACCTCTTTTCTGTAGCTCAGACTTGCAGCTTTTGATCATCAATTTGAAGTTGCATTTCCATTGGCAATCGTGGGGGGCATCCTTTCTCGTTCATGTTGATTTCGTGAGTTTCTGGATTCTTGTTTTGTTTGAGGTTCATGCCCGCTACCTCCCCCCTTTTTGAAAACCTCGCAAGCGGGGGCTGGCAGCAGCGTACGCGCGCTACGCGCACACCTTACCGTTACTGGCGCTCGCTTCTTGCGGGACCCTCTCAGGTGGACCGACAGACCTCTCAGGAAACCAAAACCTCGCTAGCTCGTGGGGGGTCCTCTCAGAAGGAATGCACATCCACAACCGCCAAACCATTTCGAAGCCCGGCTAAACCGAAGTAAGTTATGGCATCAAGCCCGCAAGGGGAGTCGCGAGCACCCAAAAGCACGCTTTAAGCCTAGCTTAAGGAATGAAGTGGTAGTCTATTTACATGAGGGGCTTCCCCTCTCCAAAATGCTCTTTCATCGTGTGGGGCCGTACCCAAGCTTTTGCGTGCAGGTTCAAAATAAAGGAGCGAGGGCTCAGCCGGACATGTCACTCGCCTCGTCCCCAGAATCGCTTCCGGACAGGCTGCTGGTGCTGTCGCTGTCTACACTGCCATTAGCCACACCGCCATCAGCCACGCTGCCATCAACCACGTCGCCCTCATCCACCGCGACCACCAGCGCATCATCATCAAAAGCAAAGGCCCTAACCAGAGCGTCCACATTGTCGTCCACCCAGTGCGCGAGGTTGCCCCAGACGACCGCGGGCACTGGGGCAATGGCGGCGGCAAAATCAAAGTCAGGATTGGTGTTCAGGATATGGTTGAAGACGCGGGAGAATGCGCGCCCGAGAAGGCCTTGACTCTTTTCATCCACAAGCTCGCGAGCCCTCTCAGCACGGCTCTCCAGGCATGTCACAACATCAGTGAAGAAGCGAAGATGGCTGGCTTAATCCTCAGCATGGGGATGAGGGGCATGCTCATTGTAGATGGTACCAAGCGCCTGGTTGGCCTTCGTCCTGAGGTCCCGAAGCATGGGAGCGTGCTCACGCAGTAGTGTCTGCCAGCAAAGTGCCTCCTCCCTGCTTTGGTGCGCGAAGGAGTCGCTGCTGACAACCTACTGTTGAAGAGAGAGTAGCTCGTCATGGGTGGAGGCCAGCTCGGCCTGCACAGAGATCAGGGCAGCTGCGGTGGCTTTCTCGCGCTATTCCGCCTCAGCCAGCCATGACCTGAGGGCAGCGGTCTTGCCTGCACCTTCGGCTTCCACGAGCTTCAGCTTCAGGTCGTACTGCTAACAAGATCCACACAAGCCTCGACCACCCTGCGATCGACCTCCTCCTTGGACGTGGCCTCACGCGCGCCGATAGCATCCTTGTCACATCCTAGTTAGCCATGCATTAGAGTGTTGCATCATGTTTACTCTTTCATCAGAAACTTGAAATGGGGATGACAGAACCCCCAGTCCCCTCTGAAACCAACTAGGGTTACTAAAAATAATTTTCAATGAACCTGAAATGCCCTTCTAAAATGCCCATCATTTTTGTCTTGGTTCAGAACCTCTGCCAAAAGTGGTGCACATTTTCCTAGGCCATCCTAGGGTTTTTGAATTAAATCATAAATATTTGAATTTGGGCATTTAAAATTATATAAAATATTTAAATGCTCAAATATCTCCAAACTAAAATGTTTCATGTTGGAAATAATCCAACTATGGACCAGGAGTAATTTGGTGATTTTAGGAGTTGTCTAAGTATTTTATTTAATTCAACAAAGTTGCAGAAGTATTTAAAAACAAAAACAGAAAGAAAATGGGAAAAGCTTACCTGGCGCCTGCTCCCGGCCCACCTGCCGGCCCAGCCCAGCACCGCGCCAGCGAGCTGCTTCCGGCCAGGCAGGCAGGCAGGTGCTCGACGGCGAGCACCGCATGGGTGCCACGCACCTGCTCGCCGCCTCGCCGCCTCCCTCGCCCGGCTAACGCCGTGAATCGGCTTCCCTCTCTCCCCCGAACCTCCTAGACACCCCCTCTCCTCTCCAGCTCCTCCCCCTCGCACGCCCCAGCCATGGCCGACGCCATCGCCGCCACCCCCTCGTCGTAGCCACGCCCTCCGTCCACCCCACGCCGTGCCACCGTGTCCAGGAGCTACGCCGCCGTCCACTCCATCGAGCTAGCCGAGCCCCGTGTGCTCGTGCGTCCCGAGACCACCGCACCGACCTCGCCCGAGCTCGCCGTCGCCGGAGATCCCCTTCAACGCCGTCGCCGCCTCAGCTCGTCCCCGACCCCGCCGGTGGCCTCTACGGGAGCGCTGTGAGCCTAGCTACTTCCCCGACCTTCCCTCTCTCGTTCCCGAGCCGCGTAGCCACCGCACGAGGATCACACGCCCGCACCGCTGCGGATCTCGTCGCCGACGTGCTTCCGGCCACCCTCCGGCCACAAACTGGTGTCCATCTTACTCACCGAGTCCCGCAGCACCTAGCTAGCCACTTCCCGAGCCTCACCGACCCCTCTAGCGCCAAGTTCATCTTCGGCCGAACCCTGGTGGCCGCCAAAGTCGTCGCCGGCGCCAACTCCGGCCACCCCGACCCCAACGGACTCCACCAAGAGCTGCGGCTCGTCCTCAGCTCCACTCCGGTGGTCTCCGCGACCCATTTGGTGGCCGAAATGGCCAAAACCACTCCCACCGCCGCGTCGGGCTCGCCGGCGGCTAAACGCCGGCGTCGCTGGCTTTGACTTTGACCACGGGTGGGCCCTGGTTGACTCCCCTGAGTCAATGACAGGTGGGGCCCAGCCCTGTTAATTAAACATGTTTAGTTTTAATTAAACTTTAATTAAAATAATCACCCTGACATGCGGGACCCACTGTCAGGTTTGACCCAGACCTGTTCCATTGACCTGCTGACGTCACACTGACGTCAGGCTGACGCAATAATGATTTTCTGGAATTATTCTAATATAGGAAATTCCAGAATATAATTTAAACTTCAAAAATTCATAACTTTTATTCTGTAACTCCAAATCAGACAAATTATATATGAAAAATGATCAGAAAAATCCAATCTATCCATCTGTACTATTTTCATGCATGACTAAACAAGTTAACCTGATGTTTAATGCAGAACAAGGAAAAGCACATTAAAAGGCCATGTTTGAGTTTGAAATTTGAATCTTTGATTCAAATCTGTTCAAACCCTTCTGGTGTCAGGACCCCGACTCGATGTCACATCGATCTAGCCGGTAACACCTCATATCACTTTGCGGCCTCACGCACGGTATCCCCATGGGTGTCGCCTTACCTCTGCCCGGGACCGTTTGCGCCTTTTGGCTCACGTATATGATAGTGTCGCTAGCATCCATATGATAAAGAGCCCGGGCTGACATGACTAGTCGTAAACCCAAAGTGGCACAGACTTACAGGGATAGGCATCCATGACCCAGCTTCAAACGTGTCGGTCATCAGCAAGTGGGTCCGGGCTGTAGCACGGGGCTAGCAGGACTCCGGTAAACCGGGCTGTAGCGGGCTAACAGGACTCCGGTACTCAAAGCGTGACATTTCCCCGAAGGGACAGACATAGGAACGAAGAAGGACACATGCCGGCCAGCCTAAGTGTTCCAGAGCAGTAGCAAGCTACCATGGCTCAGCGGTAACACTAGGAGACATTTCTCGGTAAGAGAGGCTACTAAAGATAAACAACTAGATAGTTAGATCCTACACATACCAAGCATTTCAATCATACACACAATATGCTCGATATGTGCAAATACAACGAAGCATCACAACATGACTCTACGACACAAGTACTTTATTTAAGGCTCAGGGAGCCATACATAGCATACACAAAGATACGGGTCACACGACCCAGCATTCAAGTCATACAGTCATACAAACCAGCAGCGGAGGTACATTGTCTGAGTACAGACAACTAGTAAAATAAAAGAGGCTTGGAAAGCCTAGCTATACTACGTGGTCCTTCACAAGCTCAGGGTCACCACCTGGGTCTTTAGCCTACTCGTTGATGTCAACGTCTACATAGAACCCATCAGAAGGGGTTGCAGCGTCTTCTGTAAAAATGTAAATTATAGCAACATGAGTACAAAGGTACTCAGCAAGACTTACATCAGATCCTACATACATGCATAGTATCAAGAAGGGTTGGTGGAGTTATTGCAGCAAGCCAGCTTTGACTCTTGGCTAGGCTATCCTACGATACTTCAACTTGAAATGGTTTTGCGCACACGAGTCCACTACTCACCACTTCAATACACTACCGAGGATCCACCTCCGTCTTCCTACGGAAGAGCCATCCTCGGCACTCACACTTATCTTGAGGCTTTTAGTAGTTTCCATTTACTTGTCTATGAACTGTATAGGCAACCAAGTAGTCCTTTACCACGGACGCGGCTATTCGAATAGATCATGTTAACCCTGCAGGGGTGTACTTCTTCATACATGTTTCCACCAATTAGCGTCTGCACACGACATGTGCTCGGCAGACTTCAAGCGAAAGCCGACGTGGGTGTAGACCACGACCTACCTAAACACTTAAGCCTCTAGTCCAGGTTTATCGCCTATTCAGGTTCCATCCGCAGGGAGTCCGGCCGAGGTTTCCCATACGGCCCCGAACGATGTGAACAGGGTTCCCGAGATACCTAACGGGTATTCGGTACACCGTGCCACGTACCTACCGCATCACAGCCCACCCCTACGGTCAGCGCTGTCCACGGCCTCCAGTAGGCTACAAACACCAGAAACTACTTGCAACTCCTGGACAGAGAGCTAGGGTGAATAAGAAGTCGAGCGGGGTCATATTTCAGGGCCCAATGCATGGTAGTATCTGTATCTTAAATCACACATACAGATCTCAGTGCTTAAGGTCGGCTTCAATGAAACAACCCACCATGTACTCCTACATGGCCTCTCATCGATACCTTTACCAAATCGTGTTCACCACACCACTCTCATTACCGACATAAACATTTCACTCTAGCCCATCACCCAGATGAACCAGACCTGACACGACTCTAAGCATAGCAGGCATAGCAAGGTAGGAACAACACATACATATGGCTCAATCAACTCCTACACATGCTAGTGGGTTTCATCTAGTTACTGTGGCAATGACAGGTCATGCAGAGGAAATGGGTTCAACTACCGTAGCACACAGCAGTTTGAAACACGTTGTCTTAATGCAGTAAAAGAGAGCAGGAGCGAGAACATGGGATTGTATCGATATGATCAAATGGTTGGTTGCTTGCCTGATGGTTCGATGCACTGATACGGTTCTTCGTTAGGGTAATCACGGTACTCCTCGGAGGCAGAACCTGCCGCAAAGAACACCGATACACAACCATCACCAAACAATGTGCAACAATATGATGCATGCATGAAACATGGCAATATGAGTGTGTTGGGCTAATGCAACTAAACCAGAAGGGTTTGAACAAATTTGAATCAAAGATTCAAATTTCAAACTCAAACATGGCCTTTTAAAGTGCTTTTCCTTGTTCTGCTTAAACATCAATTTAACTTGTTTGATCATGCATGAAAATAGTACAGATGGATAGATTGGATTTTTCTGATCATTTTTCATATATAATTTGTCCAATTTGGAGTTACAGAATAAAAGTTATGAATTTTTGAAGTTTAAATTATATTCTGGAATTTCCTGATTTAAATTAAATCCAGAAAATCAATTACTGCGTCAGCCTGACGTCAGTGTGACGTCAGCAGGTCAACGGAACAGGTCTGGGTCAAACCTGACAGTGGGTCCCGCATGTCAGGGTGATTATTTTAATTAAAATTTAATTAAAACTAATCCTGTTTAATTAACAGGGCTGGGCCCCACCTGTCATTGACTCAGGGGAGTCAACCAGGGCCCACCCGTGGTCAAAGTCAAAGCCAGCGACGCCGGCGTTTAGCCGCCGGCGAGCCCGACGCGGCGGCGGGAGTGGTTTTGGCCATTTCGGCCACCAAATGGGCCGCGGAGACCACCGGAGTGGAGCTGAGGACAAACCGCAGCTCTTGGCGGAGTCCGTTGGGGTCGGGGTGGCCGGAGTTGGCGCCGGCGACGACTTTGGCGGCCACCGGGGTTCGGTCGAAGATGAACTTGGCGCTAGAGGGGTCGGTGAGGCTCGTGGAGTGGCTAGCTAGGTGCTGCGGGACTCGGTGAGTAAGATGGACACCATCTTGTGGCCGGAGTGTGGCCGGAAGCACGTCGGCGATGAGATCCGCGGCGGTGCGGGCGTGTGATCCTCGTGCGGTGGCTACACGGCTCAGGAATGAGAGAGAGAGGGTCGGAGGAGTAGCTAGGCTCACAGCGCTCCCGTAGAGGCCACCGGCGAGGTAGGGGACGAGCTGAGGCGGCGACAGCGTTGAAGGGGATCTCCGGCGATGGTGAGCTCGGACGAGGTCGGTGCGGTGGTCTCGGGCCGCACGAGCACACGGGGCTCGGCTAGCTTGATGAAGTAGAGGACGGCGGAGCTTCTGGACAGGGTGGCGCGGCGTGGAGACGACGGGGAGCACGGCTACGGCGGTGGTGCAGCGACGGTGGCGTCGGCCATGGCGTGGGAGCGCGAGGGAGAGGAACTGGGGGCGAATGGAGGTGTCCAGGAGGGTCGGGGCGCAACGTGGAGCTCGTCCAGGCCATCAGGGTGGCGAGAGGGGGAGGCAGGGCGGCGTGCAGCTGCGTGGCAAGCTGCGGTGCCGCCGCCGAGCACCTTGGCTGCCTGCCTGGCAAGCCAAGCAGCTCGCTGGAGCGGTGGCCGGGCTGGGCCGGCCAGGTGGGCTGGCTGGTGGGCCTGTGGTGGCGCGAGGTAAGTTTTCCCTTTTTCTTTCTGTTTCTGTTCTTTTTAATACTTCTGCAACTTTGTTGAATTAAATAAAATACTTAGGCAACTCCTAAAATCACCAAATTACTCCTGGTCCATAGTTGGATTATTTCCAACATGAAGCATTTTAGTTTGGAGATATTTGAGCATTTAAATATTTTATATAATTTTAAATGCCCAAATTCAAATATTTATGATTTAATTCAAAAACCCTAAGATGGCCTAGGAAAATGTGCACCACTTTTGGCAGAGGTTCTGAACCAAGACAAAAATGATGGGCATTTTAGAAGGGCATTTCAGGTTCATTGAAAAGTTTTTTAGTAAACCCTAGTTGGTTTCAGAGGGGACTGGGGGTTCTGTCATCCCCATTTCAAGTTTCTGATGAAAAAGTAGACATGATGCAACACTCTAATGCATGGCTAACTAGGATGTGACAACTCACCCCCACTCAAAAGAATCTCATCCCGAGATTTGGGTTCCTCCGGGAAGAAGGCGGGATACTCGAGTCGAAGACGATCCTCCCTTTCCCAAGTTGCTTCATCCTCAGAATGGTGCGACCATTGAACTTTGAGAAACTTGATATTATGACGTCGGGTGGTACGTTCGGCCTGATCGAGGATACGAATGGGGTACTCTCGATATGTAAGATTATCTTGGAGATCAAGCGTTTCGTGGTCCACGTCACGGATAGGATCCGAGAAGCAACGCCTGAGTTGAGAAACGTGGAAGACATCGTGGACTCTGGAGAGATGCGGAGGTAGTTCCAACTGGTAGGCAACTTCTCCTCGTTTGGCGAGAATGCGAAAAGGTCCAATGTTACGAGGAGCCAATTTGCCTTTGATACCGAAACGATGGGTTCCCTTCAGAGGGGTGACCCGAAGATAAGCCTTCTCGTCAACCTCGAAAGTCATAGCCTTATGTTTTCGGTCATATTGACTCTTTTGACGAGATTGGGCTGTTTTCAACTTTTCACGAACGATACGAACTTGTTCTTCTGCTTCCTGAATCATATCCGGGCCAAAGAATTGTCTTTTCCCGGTCTCTGACCAGTTAAGGGGTGTTCGACACCGTCGTCCATAGAGAACTTCAAAAGGGGCTTTACCCAAGCTAGATTGATAGCTGTTGTTGTAAGTGAATTCGGCAAATGGAAGGCACTTCTCCCAGTCCATTCCGAATGAGATAACAGAGGCTCGAAGCATGTCTTCTAGAATTTGGTTGACGCGTTCCACTTGACCACTTGACTGAGGGTGGAAAGCGGTGCTAAAGGAGAGACGAGTCCCCATAGCATTTTGGAAACTTTCCCAAAATCGAGAGGTGAAAAGACTTCCTCGATCCGAGTTGATTTCCAAAGGAACACCATGGAGGGACACTATTCGGGAGATGTATAAATCTGCCAGCTGGCTAGCGGTTATACTCTCACGAACAGGTAGGAAATGGGCTACTTTGGAAAGACGATCGACCACGACGAAAATAGCATTATTCCCTCTCTTGGTCCTGGGAAAACCGGTAATGAAATCCATACCAATTTTATCCCATTTCCATTCAGGAATAGCTAGGGGTTGAAGGGTGCCAGCAGGCCGTTGATGCTCTGCTTTTACACGACGACAGACGTCGCAATTAGCAATATACTGAGCAATTTCTCTCTTCATCCTAGTCCACCAGAACCTCTGGCGCAGGTCCTGATACATCTTAGTACTATCGGGATGAATGGTGAGAGGAGATTCATGAGCCTCCTTAAGGATCAACTGCCGTAGATGCTGGTTCTTGGGAACCACTAGACGGTTCTCAAAGTACACAACACCATGATCATTTGTGGAGAAACAACTAGCACCTCCGCTAGCAATGTTCTCTTTGATTTTAGATATTCCCTTATCTCGCTTTGGGCAGCGATGATTTGATCCGTAAGAGTAGGTTTTGCTACCAAGGTGGAAAGAAAACCTTGGGGTACAATGTGAAGATTAAGCTTCCGAAATTCCTCATGGAGAAGCGGTTGACTTTGTTGTAACATCAGGTTGTTACAATAAGATTTACGACTTAGCGCATCAGCCATGACGTTGGCTTTCCCTGGGGTGTAGGTTATTCCTAAGTCGAAGTCTGTGATCAACTCAACCCAACGTCTTTGCCTGAGATTCAAATCCGGTTGGGTGAAGATGTACTTCAGACTTTGGTGATCAGTGAATATTTCACAACGATTACCGAGGAGGTAATGTCGCCAGGTTTTAAGTGCATAGACTACAGCTGCAAGCTCTAGATCATGAGTAGGATAATTCTCCTCATGTGGGTGCAATTGCCGTGAAGCGTAGGCAATTACATGTCGATCTTGCATAAGGATGCAACCTAGTCCTTGTCGCGAGGCGTCGCAGTAGATAACAAAGTCCTTAGAGAAGTCTGGTGGTACCAGTACGGGAGCAGAAGTCAGGCGTCTTTTCAGTTCCTGAAAGCTGTGCTCACATTGTGGAGTCCATTCGAACTTCTTATCTTTCTTGAGGAGTTCGGTTAGAGGTTTAGCAACTTTGGAGAAGTTTTCGACAAAGCGACGACAATAGCTCGCCAAGCCTAGAAAACTCCGAACTTGCTTGACCGATTCAGGTGGAGTCCAATTAAGGACGGCTTGAACTCGCTCAGGGTTAACAGCAATACCTTTACCAGATATTACATGACCCTGATAGGTCACTTCTGACAACCAGAATTCACATTTAGAAAATTTGGCATAAAGGCGATGCTCTCGAAGTTTCTTCAACACTAGCCTTAAATGTTCGGCATGTTCTTCCTCGTTCTTGGAGTAGATGAGTATATCATCGAGGTAAACTACGACGAATTTATCCAAATACTCCATGAAGATTGAGTTCATTAACCGAGAAAAGGTGGCTGGAGCGTTGGTTAAACCGAAGGACATGACGGTGTACTCGTATTGGCCATAACGAGTAACAAGGCCGTTTTAGGGATGTCCCCGTTTCTGATTTTGATTTGATGGTAGCCCAACCTCAAATCCATTTTGGAGAAGACTGAGGATCCAGCGAGCTGATCATACAGGTCGTTGATCCTGGGAAGCGGATATTTGTTCTTAATTGTGACCAAATTGACAGGTCGGTAATCTACAACCATCCGGTCCGTACCATCCTTCTTCTTGACGAATAGGACGGGGCAAGCCCACGGAGATGAGCTAGGTCGGATGAAACCCTTTTTCAAGGACTCATCGAGTTGTTTCTTAAGCTCGGCTAGTTCTAGGGGTGCCATCTTATAAGGTCTTCTAGCAATCGAAACGGTTCCGGGGATGAGGTCTATTATGAACTCAACATCCCTGTCAGGTGGAACACCTGGCAATTCTTCTGGGAAGACATCCGGGAAGTCACGGACTACCGGAATGTCCTCAAGGTCTGGCAAAGGGCTGGCGTTAAGAGAATATAATTGTCGCTTGGCTACTCGGGTCAAGACATTGACTATCTTCCCCGAAGGATGGGTGAGTTGAACAGTCCTAGAGAAGCAATCAATTTGGGCATGATGAGCTGACATCCAGTCCATACCCAGAATGATATTAATATCTGAAGATTTAAGGGCTATCAAGGATGCGAGAAAACAAGTCTGTCGACTTGGATTTCATTTCCATGGCTTACTCTAGAAGTTTGCCATTTGGATCCCGGAGTTTGAATTACCATAGAGGTTGGCATATCACCGAATGCGACGTTATGCAAACGAGCATAATTTTCAGATATAAAAGAATGAGAGGCTCCTGTATCGAAAAGAACAGATGCCGGGTGGCAATTAACAAGAAGCGTACCGAGAACGACGTTGGGATCCTCTTGAGCTTCTTCGGCAGAGATACAGTTGACATGGCCACGTGAAGCGGTGACCGGTTTGGCGTGGAATATTTTTCCTGTCGGCTTGCCACGGCCAACAGCTTTAGCAGACTGGTTGGGGTTGGTCTGGGGACACTCACGCATATAGTGGCCAGATTCCCCACACTTGAAACAGGTCACGGAACTAGTACGTGGAGGAGCATTGTTAGTTGGACCCCCATAGGGCTTGGCCGGTGCAGACTGTTGAACAGGGCGAGGCGCCTGGAAGGATGGCCTCGGTGTGAACCTGGGTGGCAGGGCGGTGTTGGGTACCCACACGCGGCGCTTCTGAGGACCAGCACCGGATGAGGAACCCATGTCACGGCCATGCTTGCGTGTTGCCTCATAGTCAGTCTGACCAGTTTCAGCACTGATGGCTTTGTTGACAAGTTTCTGAAAAGATGTGCACTCATGCAGACGGAGGTCGCGGCGAAGCTCAGGACTAAGGCCCTTACGGAACCTTGCTTGCTTCTTGGCGTCAGTAGAAACTTCCTCGGTTGCATATCGTGCGAGATTACCAAACTCCCTGCTGTAAGCATCCACAGAAAGTCGGCCTTGGGTGAAACTGCAAAATTCTTCACGTTTACGGTCCATGAGACCCTCCGGAATGTGATGTTCACGGAAAGCCTCGCTGAACTCAGCCCAAGTAGTGACATGGCCCGCCGGGCGCATAGCTCCATAATTCTCCCACCATAGACTGGCGGGGCCTTCAAGATGATATGCAGCAAAGGTGACCTTGTCAGCCTCCGCTACCAGCGCGGAACGCAGTTTGTGAGAGATACTGCGAAGCCAGTCATCAGCGTCGAGAGGCTCGACGGAGTGGTGGAACGTGGGTGGATGTAATTTGATAAAATCACTGAGTGACACCACGTTAATCCTCTGATGGTGTGCTGTATTCTGTTCAATACGCTCCAACAAACGGTTGGTCTCCCGCTTGTTTCTCTCAGCTTCCATCATAACCTCGGCTAGGGAAGGAGGATGAGGCAGATTTTCATTCCTGCCTTCACTGCCTTCGGCCTGCTCTTGAGAAGCAGGGTTAGCGCGCGTGTTGACCATCCTAGGTAAACAAGACAATGATTTAGTCAGAATGATAAAATTCCGACATAGGATACAGAATGTAAGGAATAACTCGAAATGCAAGATGATCATCCGTATGACATGGTAAAAACAGAAACTGCTTCTTTATTCCATCGTCATACACACCATACAGGGTTTAGTACAAGACCAAACAAAGTACTATTACGGTGAGAAAAGGATTACATCTCATCGGAGGCATCCCAAGCTCCTATACATTATTTTTCTACACCTCCGGAAAGAGTACAAACTAGGTCATATCCCACGAGTCACGCGGGACGATAGACGACACAGCTAGTGCGAACTAGTGACACTACCACTAACTCAGACCGATCCGTAGTAGTCCTCGTAGAAGTCACCTCCATAGCCTGGAAGCTCAACATGATCATCCGGAAACAGACGATCTCGCGGAGCTTGTGGACCATAGGGGCTAGGATGAGGTCTTGGACCAACAGACGGTGGCCTGCGGGGACCGCGAGGTGGGGTGATGCCTCCTACATCACGCCAAACCATCACGTCTGGCAGAGCAGATCTCACAGGATAGAGATCGCGCATATCTGAATATCCAGCTTGCACCGCCGGTGCGAACCGAGTCAAAGTGGCCCAGTGGTCAGCACGGGTATTGAAGAGCTCTAACCTCAAGGCCCGATTTTCACGGTCCTTATCCTCGAGCATCTCAGCAGTGGTGCGAGTCCGTGAATCCTCCTGAGTGGGGTCAGCATAGATAGCCTGGAGATACCCTTGTGCTCCCGGAAGTGATCCTGGCATATACCGGAAATCAGAGTCCCGAAATAGACCAGATCTGACTCGCATAATGGTCATCATAGAGTAGGCGGCGTCCTGCACAGCCATCTCAATAGTAACCCCGAGTCCATAGGAGCAGTGAAGAGGCTCGGTGGATCCAGGATAAGATGGAAATATCCTGACAGTGCAGAGATACTGGCTTTGATTAAAGTCTCGGAATTGCTCTTCGACCGTGTACTCAGGATACCAGCGGTATCCAGCCTCAGTCATTACCCTGACCAACTTGGCAGTATGGCCGGGTACATCTAGGCATCGAGTCAGGCGAACCACTTGATTGAGGTCGCGAGTGGCCATCTGAAAGCACAATCATAATGCAAAGGCATTAGAATTCTAGCAAAATTTCGGCAGCATAACAGCTGTAAATGCTCAAGAAGGATTTTGAGACATTTGACAAAGGATTTCGTACACACTCAACATCATCATATCAAAGTTCTGAAACCATTCTAACAACATAATGTGGTAGTAGAACTGAACTAGGCTTGTATCCATCAAACTTATAAGGTACTACTGATTAGTAACTCGTGATCCTGATAGAGAGAACAGATCCTAATTCCTTAACCCCCGGTGGAAGAATGGACTGACTCAGATCAGAATGTCATAAGATAGAGGAGTAAAAAGAGCCTTACGTTCCAACCCACAAACAATTCCCCTACATATAACTAAAGAATTTCTAGACTCAACATCGACCAGTTTGGCTTGGAGAACCTACAGGCAGTCCGGCTCTGATGCCAACGCTGTCAGGACCCCGACTCGATGTCACATCGATCTAGCCGGTAACACCTCATATCACTTTGCGGCCTCACGCACGGTATCCCCACGGGTGTCGCCTTACCTTGCCCGGGACCGTTTGCGCCTTTTGGCTCACGTATATGATAGTGTCGCTAGCATCCATATGATAAAGAGCCCGGGCTGACATGACTAGTCGTAAACCCAAAGTGGCACAGACTTACAGGGACAGGCATCCATGACCCAGCTTCGAACGTGTCGGTCATCAGCAAGTGGGTCCGGGCTGTAGCACTGGGCTAGCAGGACTCCGGTAAACCGGGCTGTAGCGGGCTAACAGGACTCCGGTACTCAAAGCGTGACATTTCCCCGAAGGGACAGACACAGGAACGAAGAAGGACACATGCCGGCCAGCCTAAGTGTTCCAGAGCAGTAGCAAGCTACCATGGCTCAGCGGTAACACTAGGAGACATTTCCCGGTAAGAGAGGCTACTAAAGATAAACAACTAGATAGTCAGATCCCACACATACCAAGCATTTCAATCATACACACAATATGCTCGATATGTGCAAATACAACGAAGCATCACAACATGACTCTACGACACAAGTACTTTATTTAAGGCTCAGGGAGCCATACATAGCATACACAAAGATACGGGTCACACGACCCAGCATTCAAGTCATACAGTCATACAAACCAGCAGCGGAAGTACATTGTCTGAGTACAGACAACTAGTAAAATAAAAGAGGCTTGGAAAGCCTAGCTATACTACGTGGTCCTTCACAAGCTCAGGGTCACCACCTGGGTCTTTAGCCTACTCGTTGATGTCAACGTCTACATAGAACCCATCAGAAGGGGTTGCAGCGTCTTCTGTAAAAATGTAAATTATAGCAACATGAGTACAAAGGTACTCAGCAAGACTTACATCAGATCCTACATACATGCATAGTATCAAGAAGGGTTGGTGGAGTTATTGCAGCAAGCCAGCTTTGACTCTTGGCTAGGCTATCCTACGATACTTCAACTTGAAATGGTTTTGCGCACACGAGTCCACTACTCACCACTTCAATACACTACCGAGGATCCACCTCCGTCTTCCTACGGAAGAGCCATCCTCGGCACTCACACTTATCTTGAGGCTTTTAGTAGTTTCCATTTACTTGTCTATGAACTGTATAGGCAACCAAGTAGTCCTTTACCGCGGACGCGGCTATTCGAATAGATCATGTTAACCCTGCAGGGGTGTACTTCTTCATACATGTTTCCACCACTTAGCGTCTGCACACGACATGTGCTCGGCAGACTTCAAGCGAAAGCCGACGTGGGTGTAGACCACGACCTACCTAAACACTTAAGCCTCTAGTCCAGGTTTATCGCCTATTCAGGTTCCATCCGCAGGGAGTCCGGCCGAGGTTTCCCATACGGCCCCGAACGATGTGAACAGGGTTCCCGAGATACCTAACGGGTATTCGGTACACCGTGCCACGTACCTACCGCATCACAGCCCACCCCTACGGTCAGCGCTGTCCACGGCCTCCAGTAGGCTACAAACACCAGAAACTACTTGCAACTCCTGGACAGAGAGCTAGGGTGAATAAGAAGTCGAGCGGGGTCATATTTCAGGGCCCAATGCATGGTAGTAGCTGTATCTTAAATCACACATACAGATCTCAGTGCTTAAGGTCGGCTTCAATGAAACAACCCACCATGTACTCCTACATGGCCTCTCATCGATACCTTTACCAAATCGTGTTCACCACACCACTCTCATTACCGACATAATCATTTCACTCTAGCCCATCACCCAGATGAACCAGACCTGACACGACTCTAAGCATAGCAGGCATAGCAAGGTAGGAACAACACATACATATGGCTCAATCAACTCCTACACATGCTAGTGGGTTTCATCTAGTTACTGTGGCAATGACAGGTCATGCAGAGGAAATGGGTTCAACTACCGTAGCACACAGCAGTTTGAAACGCGTTGTCTTAATGCAGTAAAAGAGAGCAGGAGCGAGAACATGGGATTGTATCGATATGATCAAATGGTTGGTTGCTTGCCTGATGGTTCGATGCACTGATACGGTTCTTCGTTAGGGTAATCACGGTACTCCTCGGAGGCAGAACCTGCCGCAAAGAACACCGATACACAACCATCACCAAACAATGTGCAACAATATGATGCATGCATGAAACATGGCAATATGAGTGTGTTGGGCTAATGCAACTAAACCAGAAGGGTTTGAACAAATTTGAATCAAAGATTCAAATTTCAAACTCAAACATGGCCTTTTAAAGTGCTTTTCCTTGTTCTGCTTGAAACATCAATTTAACTTATTTGATCATGCATGAAAATAGTACAGATGGATAGATTGGATTTTTCTGATCATTTTTCATATATAATTTGTCTGATTTGGAGTTACAGAATAAAAGTTATGAATTTTTGAAGTTTAAATTATATTCTGGAATTTCCTGATTTAAATTAAATCCAGAAAATCAATTACTGCGTCAGCCTGACGTCAGTGTGACGTCAGCAGGTCAACGGAACAGGTCTGGGTCAAACCTGACAGTGGGTCCCGCATGTCAGGGTGATTATTTTAATTAAAATTTAATTAAAACTAATCCTGTTTAATTAACAGGGCTGGGCCCCACCTGTCATTGGCTCAGGGGAGTCAACCAGGGCCCACCCGTGGTCAAAGTCAAAGCCAGCGACGCCGGCGTTTAGCCGCCGGCGAGCCCGACGCGGCGGCGGGAATGGCTTTGGCCATTTCGGCCACCAAATGGGCCGCGGAGACCACCGGAGTGGAGCTGAGGACAAACCGCAGCTCTTGGCGGAGTCCGTTGGGGTCGGGGTGGCCGGAGTTGGCGCCGGCGACGACTTTGGCGGCCACCGGGGTTCGGTCGAAGATGAACTTGGCGCTAGAGGGGTCGGTGAGGCTCGTGGAGTGGCTAGCTAGGTGCTGCGGGACTCGGTGAGTAAGATGGACACCATCTTGTGGCCGGAGTGTGGCCGGAAGCACGTCGGCGACGAGATCCGCGGCGGTGCGGGCGTGTGATCCTCGTGCGGTGGCTACACGGCTCAGGAATGAGAGAGAGAGGGTCGGAGGAGTAGCTAGGCTCACAGCGCTCCCGTAGAGGCCACCGGCGAGGTCGGGGACAAGCTGAGGCGGCGACGGCGTTGAAGGGGATCTCCGGCGACGGTGAGCTCGGACGAGGTCGGTGCGGTGGTCTCGGGCCGCACGAGCACACGGGGCTCGGCTAGCTCGATGAAGTAGAGGACGGCGGAGCTTCTGGACAGGGTGGCGCGGCGTGGAGACGACGGGGAGCACGGCTACGGCGGCGGTGCGGCGACGGTGGCGTCGGCCAGGGCGTGGGAGCGCGAGGGAGAGGAACTGGGGGCGAATGGAGGTGTCCAGGAGGGTCGGGGCGCGACGTGGAGCTCGTCCAGGCCATCAGGGCGGCGAGAGGGGGAGGCAGGGCGGCGTGCAGCTGCGTGGCGAGCTGCGGTGCCGCCGCCGAGCACCTTGGCTGCCTGCCTGGCAAGCCAAGCAGCTCGCTGGAGCGGTGGCCGGGCTGGGCCGGCCAGGTAGGCTGGCTGGTGGGCCTGTGGTGGCGCCAGGTAAGTTTTCCCTTTTTCTTTCTGTTTCTGTTCTTTTTAATACTTCTGCAACTTTGTTGAATTAAATAAAATACTTAGGCAACTCCTAAAATCACCAAATTACTCCTGGTCCATAGTTGGATTATTTCCAACATGAAACATTTTAGTTTGGAGATATTTGAGCATTTAAATATTTTATATAATTTTAAATGCCCAAATTCAAATATTTATGATTTAATTCAAAAACCCTAAGATGGCCTAGGAAAATGTGCACCACTTTTGGCAGAGGTTCTGAACCAAGACAAAAATGATGGGCATTTTAGAAGGGCATTTCACGTTCATTGAAAAGTTTTTTAGTAAACCCTAGTTGGTTTCAGAGGGGACTGGGGGTTCTGTCATCCCCATTTCAAGTTTCTGATGAAAAAGTAGACATGATGCAACACTCTAATGCATGGCTAACTAGGATGTGACATCTGGTTTTAGTTGCATTAGCCCAACACACTCATATTGCCATGTTTCATGCATGCATCATATTGTTGCACATTGTTTGGTGATGGTTGTGTATCGGTGTCCTTTGCGACAGGTTCTGCCTCCGAGGAGTACCGTGATTATCCTAACGAAGAATCGTATCAGTGCATCGAACCATCAGGCAAGCAACCAACCATTTGATCATATCGATACAATCCCATGTTCTCGCTCCTGCTCTCTTTTACTGCATTAAGACAACGCGTTTCAAACTGCTGTGTGCTACGGTAGTTGAACCCATTTCCTCTGCATGACCTGTCATTGCCACAGTAACTAGATGAAACCCACTAGCATGTGTAGGAGTTGATTGAGCCATATGTATGTGTTGTTCCTACCTTGCTATGCCTGCTATGCTTAGAGTCGTGTCAGGTCTGGTTCATCTGGGTGATGGGCTAGAGTGAAATGATTATGTCGGTAATGAGAGTGGTGTGGTGAACACGATTTGGTAAAGGTATCGATGAGAGGCCATGTAGGAGTACATGGTGGGTTGTTTCATTGAAGCCGACCTTAAGCACTGAGATCTGTATGTGTGATTTAAGATACAGCTACTACCATGCATTGGGCCCTGAAATATGGACCCGCTCGACTTCTTATTCACCCTAGCTCTCTGTCCAGGAGTTGCAAGTAGTTTCTGGTGTTTGTAGCCTACTGGAGGCCGTGGACAGCGCTGACCGTAGGGGTGGGCTGTGATGCGGTAGGTACGTGGCACGGTGTACCGAATACCCGTTAGGTATCTCGGGAACCCTGTTCACATCGTTCGGGGCCGTATGGGAAACCTCGGCCGGACTCCCTGCGGATGGAACCTGGATAGGCGATAAACCTGGACTAGAGGCTTAAGTGTTTAGGTAGGTCGTGGTCTACACCCACGTCGGCTTTCGCTTGAAGTCTGCCGAGCACATGTCGTGTGCAGACGCTAAGTGGTGGAAACATGTATGAAGAAGTACACCCCTGCAGGGTTATCATGATCTATTCGAATAGCCGCGTCCGCGGTAAAGGACTACTTGGTTGCCTATACAGTTCATAGACAAGTAAATGGAAACTACTAAAAGCCTCAAGATAAGTGTGAGTGCCGAGGATGGCTCTTCCGTAGGAAGACGGAGGTGGATCCTCGGTAGTGTATTGAAGTGGTGAGTAGTGGACTCGTGTGCGCAAAACCATTTCAAGTTGGAGTCTCGTAGGTTAGCCTAGCCAAGAGTCAAAGCTGGCTTGCTGCAATAACTCCACCAACCCTTCTTGATAATATGCATGTATGTAGGATCTGATGTAAGTCTTGCTGAGTACCTTTGTACTCATGTTGCTATAATTTACATTTTACAGAAGACGCTGCAACCCCTTCTGATGGGTTCTACGTAGACGTTGACATCAACGAGTAGGCTAAAGGCCCAGGTGGTGATCCTGAGCTTGTGAAGGACCACGTAGTATAGCTAGGCTTTCCAAGCCTCTTTTATTTTACTAGTTGTCTGTACTCAGACAAGTTACTTCCGCTGCTGGTTTGTATGACTGTATGACTTGAATGTTGGGTCGTGAGACCCGTACCTTTGTGTATGTTATGTATGGCTCCCTGAGCCTTAAATAAAGTACTTGTGTCATAGAGTCATGTTGTGATGCTTCGTTGTATTGCACATATCGAGCATATTGTGTGTATGATTGAAATGCTTGGTATGTGTGGGATCTGACTATCTAGTTGTTTATCTTTAGTAGCCTCTCTTACCGGGAAATGTCTCCTAGTGTTACCGCTGAGCCATGGTAGCTTGCTACTGCTCTGGAACACTTAGGCTGGCCGGCATGTGTCCTTCTTCGTTCCTGTGTCTGTCCCTTCGGGGAAATGTCACGCATTGAGTACCGGAGTCCTGTTAGCCCGCTACAGCCCGGTTTACCGGAGTCCTGCTAGCCCAGTGCTACAGCCCGGACCCACTTGCTGATGACCGACACGTTCGAAGCTGGGTCATGGATGCCTGTCCCTGTAAGTCTGTGCCACTTTGGGTTTACGACTAGTCATGTCAGCCCGGGCTCCTTATCATATGGATGCTAGCGACACTATCATATACGTGAGCCAAAAGGCGCAAACGGTCCCGGGCAAAGGTAAGGCGACACCCGTGGGGATACCGTGCGTGAGGCCGCAAAGTGATATGAGGTGTTACCGGCTAGATCGATGTGACATCGAGTCGGGGTCCTGACAGCGTTGGCATCAGAGCCGGACTGCCTGTAGGTTCTCCAAGCCAAACTGGTCGATGTTGAGTCTAGAAATTCTTTAGTTATATGTAGGGGAATTGTTTGTGGGTTGGAACGTAAGGCTCTTTTTACTCCTTTATCTTATGACATTCTGATCTGAGTCAGTCTATTCTTCCACCGGGGGTTAAGGAATTAGGATCTATTCTCTCTATCAGGATCACGTGTTACTAATCAGTAGTACCTTATAGGTTTGATGGATACAAGCCTAGTTCAGTTCTACTACCACATTATGTTGCTAGGATGGACTCAGAACTTGATATGATGATGTTGAGTGTGTATGAAATCCTTTGTCAAATGTCTCAAAATCCTTCTTGAGCATTTACAGCTGTTATGCTGCCGAAATTTTGCTAGAAATTCTAATGCCTTTGCATTATGATTGTGCTTTCAGATGGCCACTCGCGACCTCAATCAAGTGGTTCGCCTGACTCGATGCCTAGATGTACCCGGCCATACTGCCATGTTGGTCAGGGTAATGACTGAGGCTGGATACCGTTGGTATCCTGAGTACACGGTCGAAGAGCAATTCGAGACTTTAATCAAAGCCAGTATCTCTGCACTGTCAGGATATTTCCATCTTATCCTGGGTCCACCGAGCCCCTTCACTGCTCCTATGGACTCGGGGTTACTATTGAGATGGCTGTGCAGGACGCCGCCTACTCTATGATGACCATCATGCGAGTCAGATCTGGCTATTTCGGGACTCTGATTTCCGGTATATGCCAGGATCACTTCCGGGAGCACAAGGGTATCTCCAGGCTATCTATGCTGACCCCACTCAGGAGGATTCACGGACTCGCACCACTGCTGAGATGCTCGAGGATAAGGACCGTGAAAATCGGGCCTTGAGGTTAGAGCTCTTCAATACCCGTGCTGACCACTGGGCCACATTGACTCGGTTTGCACCGGCGGTGCAAGCTGGATATTCGGATATGCGCGATCTCTATCCTGTGAGATCTGCTCTGCCAGACGTGATGGGTTGGCGTGATGTAGGAGGCATCACCCCACCTCGCGGTCCCCGCAGGCCACCGTCTGTTGGTCCAAGACCTCATCCTAGTCCCTATGGTCCACAAGCTCCGCGAGATCGTCTGTTTCCGGATGATCATGTTGAGCTTCCAGGCTATGGAGGTGACTTCTACGAGGACTACTACGGATCGGTCTGAGTTAGTGGTAGTATCACTAGTTCGCACTAGCTGTGTCGTCTATCGTCCGCGTGACTCGTGGGATATGACCTAGTTTGTACTCTTTCCGGAGGTGTAGAAAAATAATGTATAGGAGCTTGGAATGCCTCCGATGAGATGTAATCCTCTTTTCACCGTAATAGTACTTTGTTTGGTCTTGTACTAAACCCTGTATGGTGTGTATGACGATGGAATAAAGAAGCAGTTTCTGTATCTACCATGTCATACGGATGATCATCTTGCATTTCGAGTTATTCCTTACATTTTGTATCCTATGTCGGAATTTTATCATCCTGACTAAATCATTGTCTTGTTTACCTAGGATGGTCAACACGCGCACTAACCCTGCTCCTCAAGAGCAGGCCGAAGGCAGTGAAGTCAGGAATGCAAATCTGCCTCATCCTCCTTCCCTAGCCGAGGTTATGATGGAAGCCGAAAGAAACAAGCGGGAGACCAACCGTTTGTTGGAGCGTATTGAACAGAACACAGCACACCATCAGAGGACTAACGTGGTGTCACTCAGTGATTTTATCAAATTACATCCACCCACGTTCCACCACTCCGTCGAGCCTCTCGACGCTGATGACTGGCTTCGCAGTATCTCTCACAAGCTGCGTTCCGCGCTAGTAGCTGAGGCTGACAAGGTCACCTTTGCTGCATATCATCTTGAAGGCCCCGCCAGTCTATGGTGGGAGAATTATGGAGCTATGCGCCCAGCGGGCCATGTCACTACTTGGGCTGAATTCAGCGAGGCTTTCCGTGAACATCACATTCCGGAGGGTCTCATGGACCGTAAACGTGAGGAATTTTGCAATTTCACCCAAGGCCGACTCTCTGTGGATGCTTATAGCAGGGAGTTTGGTAACCTCGCACGTTATGCAACTGAGGAAGTTTCTACTGATGCCAAGAAGCAAGCAAGGTTCCGTAAGGGCATTAGTCCTGAGCTTCGCCGCGACCTCCGTCTGCATGAGTGCACATCCTTTCAGAAACTTGTTAACAAGGCCATCAGTGCTGAAACTGGTCAGACTGATTATGACGCAACACGCAAGCATGGCCGTGACATGGGCTCCTCATCCGGTGCTGGTCCTCAGAAGCGCCGCATGTGGGTGCCTAACACTGCCCTGCCACCCAGGTTCACACCGAGGCCATCCTTCCAGGCGCCTCGCCCCGTTCAACAGTCTGCACCAGCCAAGCCCTATGGGGGTCCAACCAACAATGCTCCTCCATGTACCAGCTCCGTGACTTGTTTCAAGTGTGGGGAATCTGGCCACTATATGCGTGAGTGTCCCCAGACTAACCCCAACCAATCTGCTAAGGCTGTTGGCCGTGGCAAGCCGACAGGAAAAATATTCCATGCCAAGCCGGCCACCGCTACACGTGGCCATGTCAACTGTATCTCTGCCGAAGAAGCTCAAGAGGATCCCAACGTCGTTCTTGGTACGCTTCTTGTTAATTGCCACCCGGCATCTGTTCTTTTCGATACAGGAGCCTCTCATTCTTTTATATCCGAAAATTATGCTCGTTTGCATAACATCGCATTCGGTGATATGCCAACCTCTATGGTAATTCAAACTCCGGGATCCAAATGGCAAACTTCTAGAGTAAGCCATGGAAATGAAATCCAAGTCGACAGACTTGTTTTCCTCGCGTCTTTGATAGCCCTTAAATCTTCAGATATTAATATCATTTTGGGTATGGACTGGATGTCGGATCATCATGCCCAAATTGATTGCTTCTCTAGGACTGTTCAACTCACCCATCCTTCGGGGAAGATAGTCAATGTCTTGACCCGAATAGCCAAGCGACAGTTATATTCTCTTAACGCGAGCCCTTTGCCAGACCTTGAGGACGTTCCGGTAGTCCGCGACTTCCCGGATGTCTTCCCAGAGGAATTGCCAGGTGTTCCACCTGACAGAGATGTTGAGTTCATAATAGACCTCATTCCAGGAACCGTTCCGATTGCTAGAAGACCCTATAAGATGGCACCACTAGAACTAGCCGAGCTTAAGAAACAACTCGATGAGTCCTTGAAAAAGGGTTTCATCCGACCTAGTTCATCTCCGTGGGCTTGCCCCGTCCTATTCGTCAAGAAGAAGGATGGTACGGACCGGATGGTTGTAGATTATCGACCTGTCAATTTGGTCACAATCAAGAACAAATATCCGCTCCCCAGGATCAACGACCTGTATGATCAGCTCGCTGGATCCTCAGTCTTCTCCAAGATGGATTTGAGGTTGGGCTACCATCAAATCAAAATCAGAAACGGGGACATTCCTAAAACGGCCTTTGTTACTCGTTATGGCCAATACGAGTACACCGTCATGTCCTTCGGTTTAACCAACGCTCCAGCCACCTTTTCTCGGTTAATGAACTCAATCTTCATGGAGTATTTGGATAAATTCGTCGTAGTTTATCTCGATGATATACTCATCTACTCCAAGAACGAGGAAGAACATGCCGAACATCTAAGGCTAGTGTTGAAGAAACTTCGAGAGCATCGCCTTTATGCCAAGTTTTCCAAATGTGAATTTTGGTTGTCAGAAGTGACCTATCTGGGTCATGTAATATCTGGTAAAGGTATTGCTGTTAACCCTGAGCGAGTTCAAGCCGTCCTTAATTGGACTCCACCTGAATCGGTCAAGCAAGTTCGGAGTTTTCTGGGCTTAGCGAGCTATTGCCGTCGCTTTGTCGAAAACTTCTCCAAAGTTGCTAAACCTCTAACCGAACTCCTCAAGAAAGATAAGAAGTTCGAATGGACTCCACAATGTGAGCACAGCTTTCAGGAACTGAAAAGACGCCTGACTTCTGCTCCCGTACTGGTACCGCCAGACTTCTCCAAGGACTTTGTTATCTACTGCGACGCCTCGCGACAAGGACTAGGTTGCATTCTCATGCAAGATCGACACGTAATTGCTTACGCTTCACGGCAATTGCACCCACATGAGGAGAATTATCCTACTCATGATCTAGAGCTTGCAGCCGTAGTCTATGCACTTAAGACCTGGCGACATTACCTCCTCGGTAACCGTTGCGAAATATTCACTGATCACCAAAGTCTGAAGTACATTTTCACCCAACCGGATTTGAATCTCAGGCAAAGACGTTGGGTTGAGTTGATCACAGATTTCGACTTAGGAATAACTTACACCCCAGGGAAAGCCAACGTCATGGCTGATGCGCTAAGTCGTAAATCTTATTGTAACAACCTGATGTTACAACAAAGTCAACCGCTTCTCCATGAGGAATTTCGGAAGCTTAACCTTCACATTGTTCCTCAAGGATTTCTTTCCACCTTGGTGGCGAAACCTACTCTTACGGATCAAATCATCGCTGCCCAAAAGCGAGATAAGGGAATATCTAAAATCAAGGAGAACATTGCTAGCGGAGGTGCTAGTTGTTTCTCCACAAATGATCATGGTGTTGTGTACTTTGAGAACCGTTTAGTGGTTCCCAAGAACCAGCATCTACGGCAGTTGATCCTTAAGGAGGCTCATGAATCTCCTCTCACCATTCATCCCGGTAGTACTAAGATGTATCAGGACCTACGCCAGAGGTTCTGGTGGACTAGGATGAAGAGAGAAATTGCTCAGTATATTGCTAATTGCGACGTCTGTCGTCGTGTAAAAGCAGAGCATCAACGGCCTGCTGGCACCCTTCAACCCTTAGCTATTCCTGAATGGAAATGGGATAAAATTGGTATGGATTTCATTACCGGTTTTCCCAGGACCAAGAGAGGGAATAATGCTATCTTCGTCGTTGTCGATCGTCTTTCCAAAGTAGCCCATTTCCTACCTGTTCGTGAGAGTATAACCGCTAGTCAGCTGGCAGACTTATACATCTCCCAGATAGTGTCTCTCCATGGTGTTCCTTTGGAAATTAACTCGGATCGAGGAAGTCTTTTCACCTCTCGATTTTGGGGAAGTTTCCAAAATGCTATGGGAACCCGTCTCTCCTTTAGCACCGCCTTCCACCCTCAGTCGAGTGGTCAAGTGGAACGCGTCAACCAGATCCTAGAAGACATGCTTCGAGCCTCTGTTATCTCATTCGGAATGGAGTGGGAGAAATGCCTTCCATTTGCCGAATTCGCTTACAACAACAGCTATCAATCTAGCTTGGGGAAAGCCCCTTTTGAAGTTCTCTATGGACGGCGATGTCGAACACCCCTTAACTGGTCAGAGACCGGGGAAAGACAATTCTTTGGCCCGGATATGATTCAGGAAGCAGAAGAACAAGTTCGCATCGTTCGTGAAAAGTTGAAAACAGCCCAATCCCGTCAAAAGAGTCAATATGACCGAAAACATAAGGCTATGACTTTCGAGGTTGACGAGAAGGCTTACCTTCGGGTTACCCCTCTGAAGGGAACCCATCGTTTCGGTATCAAAGGCAAATTGGCTCCTCGTTACATTGGACCTTTTCGCATTCTCGCCAAACGAGGAGAAGTTGCCTACCAGTTGGAACTACCTCCGCACCTCTCCAGAGTCCACGATGTCTTCCACGTTTCTCAACTCAGGCGTTGCTTCTCGGATCCTATCCGTGGAGTGGACCACGAAACGCTTGATCTCCAAGATAATCTTACATATCGAGAGTACCCCATTCGTATCCTCGATCAGGCCGAGCGTACCACTCGACGTCATAATATCAAGTTTCTCAAAGTACAATGGTCGCACCATTCTGAGGATGAAGCAACTTGGGAAAGGGAGGATCGTCTTCGACTCGAGTATCCCGCCTTCTTCCCGGAGGAACCCAAATCTCGGGACGAGATTCTTTTGAGTGGGGGTGAGTTGTCACATCCTAGTTAGCCATGCATTAGAGTGTTGCATCATGTTTACTCTTTCATCAGAAACTTGAAATGGGGATGACAGAACCCCCAGTCCCCTCTGAAACCAACTAGGGTTACTAAAAATAATTTTCAATGAACCTGAAATGCCCTTCTAAAATGCCCATCATTTTTGTCTTGGTTCAGAACCTCTGCCAAAAGTGGTGCACATTTTCCTAGGCCATCCTAGGGTTTTTGAATTAAATCATAAATATTTGAATTTGGGCATTTAAAATTATATAAAATATTTAAATGCTCAAATATCTCCAAACTAAAATGTTTCATGTTGGAAATAATCCAACTATGGACCAGGAGTAATTTGGTGATTTTAGGAGTTGTCTAAGTATTTTATTTAATTCAACAAAGTTGCAGAAGTATTAAAAAACAGAAACAGAAAGAAAATGGGAAAAGCTTACCTGGCGCCTGCTCCCGGCCCACCTGCCGGCCCAGCCCAGCACCGCGCCAGCGAGCTGCTTCCGGCCAGGCAGGCAGGCAGGTGCTCGACGGAGAGCACCGCATGGGTGCCACGCACCTGCTCGCCGCCTCGCCACCTCCCTCGCCCGGCTAACGCCGTGAATCGGCTTCCCTCTCTCCCCCGAACCTCCCAGACACCCCCTCTCCTCTCCAGCTCCTCCCCCTCGCACGCCCCAGCCATGGCCGACGCCATCGCCGCCACCCCCTCGTCGTAGCCACGCCCTTCGTCCACCCCGCGCCGTGCCACCGTGTCCAGGAGCTACGCCGCCGTCCACTCCATCGAGCTAGCCGAGCCCCGTGTGCTCGTGCGGCCCGAGACCACCGCACCGACCTCGCCCGAGCTCGCCGTCGCCGGAGATCGCCTTCAACGCCGTCGCCGCCTCAGCTCGTCCCCGACCCCGCCGGTGGCCTCTACGGGAGCGCTGTGAGCCTAGCTACTTCCCCGACCTTCCCTCTCTTGTTCCCGAGCCGCGTAGCCACCGCACGAGGATCACACGCCCGCACCGCCGCGGATCTCGTCGCCGACGTGCTTCCGGCCACCCTCCGGCCACAAACTGGTGTCCATCTTACTCACCGAGTCCCGCAGCACCTAGCTAGCCACTTCCCGAGCCTCACCGACCCCTCTAGTGCCAAGTTCATCTTCGGCCGAACCCCGGTGGCCGCCAAAGTCGTCGCCGGCGCCAACTCCGGCCACCCCGACCCCAACGGACTCCACCAAGAGCTGCGGCTCGTCCTCAGCTCCACTCCGGTGGTCTTCGCGACCCATTTGGTGGCCGAAATGGCCAAAACCACTCCCGCCGCCGCGTCGGGCTCGCCGGCGGCTAAACGCTGGCGTCGCTGGCTTTGACTTTGACCACGGGTGGGCCCTAGTTGACTCTCCTGAGTCAATGACAGGTGGGGCCCAGCCCTGTTAATTAAACAGGTTTAGTTTTAATTAAACTTTAATTAAAATAATCACCCTGACATGCGGGACCCACTGTCAGGTTTGACCCAGACCTGTTCCGTTGACCTGCTGACGTCACACTGACGTCAGGCTGACGCAATAATGATTTTCTGGAATTATTCTAATATAGGAAATTCCAGAATATAATTTAAACTTCAAAAATTCATAACTTTTATTCTGTAACTCCAAATCAGACAAATTATATATGAAAAATGATCAGAAAAATCCAATCTATCCATCTGTACTATTTTCATGCATGACTAAACAAGTTAACCTGATGTTTAATGCAGAACAAGGAAAAGCACTTTAAAAGGCCATGTTTGAGTTTGAAATTTGAATCTTTGATTCAAATCTGTTCAAACCCTTCTGGTTTTAGTTGCATTAGCCCAACACACTCATATTGCCATGTTTCATGCATGCATCATATTGTTGCACATTGTTTGGTGATGGTTGTGTATCGGTGTCCTTTGCGACAGGTTCTGCCTCCGAGGAGTACCGTGATTATCCTAACGAAGAACCGTATCAGTGCATCGAACCATCAGGCAAGCAACCAACCATTTGATCATATCGATACAATCCCATGTTCTCGCCCCTGCTCTATTTTACTGCATTAAGACAACGCGTTTCAAACTGCTGTGTGCTACGGTAGTTGAACCCATTTCCTCTGCATGACCTGTCATTGCCACAGTAACTAGATGAAACCCACTAGCATGTGTAGGAGTTGATTGAGCCATATGTATGTGTTGTTCCTACCTTGCTATGCCTGCTATGCTTAGAGTCGTGTCAGGTCTGGTTCATCTGGGTGATGGGCTAGAGTGAAATGATTATGTCGGTAATGAGAGTGGTGTGGTGAACACGATTTGGTAAAGGTATCGATGAGAGGCCATGTAGGAGTACATGGTGGGTTGTTTCATTGAAGCCGACCTTAAGCACTGAGATATGTATGTGTGATTTAAGATACAGCTACTACCATGCATTGGGCCCTGAAATATGACCCCGCTCGAGTTCTTATTCACCTTAGCTCTCTGTCCAGGAGTTGCACGTAGTTTCTGGTGTTTGTAGCCTACTGGAGGCCGTGGACAGCGCTGACCGTAGGGGTGGGCTGTGATGCGGTAGGTACGTGGCACGGTGTACCGAATACCCGTTAGGTATCTCGGGAACCCTGTTCACATCGTTCGGGGCCGTATGGGAAACCTCGGCCGGACTCCCTGCGGATGGAACCTGGATAGGCGATAAACCTGGACTAGAGGCTTAAGTGTTTAGGTAGGTCGTGGTCTACACCCACGTCGGCTTTCGCTTGAAGTCTGCCGAGCACATGTCGTGTGCAGACGCTAAGTGGTGGAAACATGTATGAAGAAGTACACCCCTGCAGGGTTATCATGATCTATTCGAATAGCCGTGTCCGCGGTAAAGGACTACTTGGTTGCCTATACAGTTCATAGACAAGTAAATGGAAACTACTAAAAGCCTCAAGATAAGTGTGAGTGCCGAGGATGGCTCTTCCGTAGGAAGACGGAGGTGGATCCTCGGTAGTGTATTGAAGTGGTGATTAGTGGACTCGTGTGCGAAAAACCATTTCAAGTTGGAGTCTCATAGGTTAGCCTAGCCAAGAGTCAAAGCTGGCTTGCTGCAATAACTCCACCAACCCTTCTTGATAATATGCATGTATGTAGGTTCTGAAGTAAGTCTTGCTGAGTACCTTTGTACTCATGTTGCTATAATTTACATTTTACAGAAGACGCTGCAACCCCTTCTGATGGGTTCTACGTAGACGTTGACATCAACGAGTAGGCTAAAGGCCCAGGTGGTGATCTTGAGCCTCTGAAGGACCACGTAGTATAGCTAGGCCCTCCAAGCCTCTTTTATTTTACTAGTTGTCTGTACTCAGACAAGTTACTTCCGCTGCTGGTTTGTATGACTGTATGACTTGAATGTTGGGTCGTGAGACCCGTACCTTTGTGTATGTTATGTATGGCTCCCTGAGCCTTAAATAAAGTACTTGTGTCGTAGAGTCATGTTGTGATGCTTCGTTGTATTGCACATATCGAGCATATTGTGTGTATGATTGAAATGCTTGGTATGTGTGGGATCTGACTACCTAGTTGTTTATCTTTAGTAGCCTCTCTTACCGGGAAATGTCTCCTAGTGTTACCGCTGAGCCATGGTAGCTTGCTACTGCTCTGGAACACTTAGGCTGGCCGGCATGTGTCCTTCTTCGTTCCTGTGTCTGTCCCTTCGGGGAAATGTCACGCATTGAGTACCGGAGTCCTGTTAGCCCGCTACAGCCCGGTTTACCGGAGTCCTGCTAGCCCAGTGCTACAGCCCGGACCCACTTGCTGGTGACCGACACGTTCGAAGCTGGGTCATGGATGCCTGTCCCTGTAAGTCTGTGCCACTTTGGGTTTACAACTAGTCATGTCAGCCCGGGCTCCTTATCATATGGATGCTAGTGACACTATCATATACGTGAGCCAAAAGGCGCAAACGGTTCCGGGCAAAGGTAAGGCGACACCCGTGGGGATACCGTGCGTGAGGCCGCAAAGTGATATGAGGTGTTACCGGCTAGATCGATGTGACATCGAGTCGGGGTCCTGACAATCCTCTGCTTGGGCGACTTGGCGCTACCTCGTCTCCAACCGCTCAAGCTCAAGGCTGCGCTCTGTGGCCTCCAGCAACAGTGCTTCCTCGTGCCTTAAGATCTCCTCCTCGTCGGATGGAGCACCCTTCATCAACGCCAAGGCAACTCTGCGTGCCTCCACCTGCTGCTCCAGGGAGGCATTCAAGGCCAGGAGCTCCCGCTTGCGCTCCTAGGCAGCCGCATGGTGATTGTCCGCCTCCCTGGCCTCCTCCAAGGCCCGGGCGCTGGCCTATCGTGAGGTTGCCAGGGATGCCTCGTCCTTCGCATTGGCGTGCTCGCACTGGAGGCGCATGAGGTTGATAGCCACCTTCAGTTGATGCCACTCCTCCACCAGCCAGAGGCCTTCAGCTTCAAGGCGAGCGTCGACGTCCGCGAGTTCTTCGCCAAGCCGGCTCATCGCGCCCATTGCCTCCTGAAAGAGCTCATGGCAGACGACACTCCGCTCGTGCGCAAACTTAAGTGCGCAACCAGGTTCGTCCCCCGCAGCAGGGGTAGCCGACGGGATCCGTAGCAGCTCACCCCCTTTCGGTAGGGGGCTGGGGGCTGGCGCCTGCTGTCGGTGTCAAAACCGACGGATCTTGGTTAGGGGGTCCCGAACTTTGCATCTAGGATCGATAGTAACAGGAGACGGGGGACATGATGTTTACCCAGGTTCAGGCCCTCTCTATGGAGGTAATACCCTACTTCCTGCTTGATTGATCTTGACGAATATGAGTGTTACAAGAGTGGATCTACCACGAGATCGTAATGGCTAAACCCTAGAAGTCTAGCCTATGAATATGGTAATGAGTATATGTGTTGTCCTTTCTGGACTATCCCCTTCGGTTTATATAGACACCGAGGAGATCTAGGGTTTACATGGAGTCGGTTACATAAGAAGGAATCTTTGGTCGTCAAGCTTGCCTTCCACGCCAAGTAGAGTCCAATCCGGACAAGGTGCAGTCTTCGGTCTTCATGTCTTCACAGCCCATTAGTCCGGCCCATAGATAACAGGCCGGACGCCTGAGGACCCCTTAATCCAGGACTCCCTCAGTAGCCCCTAAACCTGGCTTCAATGACGAGTAGTCCGGCGTGCAGATTTGTCTTGGCATTTCAAGGCGGGTTCCCTTCTTCCGAACTCCGGAACAGTCTTCGGACGAAGTAAGTATATCCGGACCTGTGCATATAATGGCAGAGAATATAATAACTCACGAGCCCAACTTGTTGATAAGTGTTCATGACATCACATCATGCTCGCCCGGTTGCTATTTCCAACCGTCAGCTAGCGAGCCGCCCCACGTCTCGGGGTGCGGTTTTACTGGCACGTCTCGTCAGGGCAGAGATTGTGTCCCTGTATTTATGGGATTTTCATTAATGCAGGCGTGGGTAACCCAACCGTCCCCCGGGTACAACTCCTTGGTGATAGGTAAGTTTAGAGACCCTAGGAGAGACGCCCAATATCTGGGGCCTTTTTATAGAGAGCCCGTCTCTTCTTCTTCCTTGCGCTTGATCCTTCCTCAACTCCAGCCCCCCCACCCCCAAGTTCCAACCCCCGGGTTCCAATCACCACCAGCCTTAGTCATGTACCGATCCAACCATCAGGGCCGGTGGGTGGCTTCTTCTTTCATAGAGGAGGACATTGTGGAGCTTCGCATAGCGAGGTACCTGACCTCGGAAATCTTTCATCGGCTTCCGGCGCAAGGGCAAGTCATACCGACCCCCAGATCTGGCGAGAGGGTTGTATTTGTGTCTCACTTCCTTCACGGGCTAGGGTTCGCGCTTAACCCCTTCGTCCGGGGGCTCATGTTCTACTATGGGCTGGATTTTCACGATCTGACCCTGGACTCTATTCTCCTCATCTTGACCTTTACCATCACGTGTGAGGCCTTACTCCGGACTCTTCTGCACTTCGGTTTGTGGCTCAAGACCTTTGATGTGAGGCCGCAGGTGGCAGAGGGGGAGCAGGCAGCGTGCGGCAGCGTCATAATAGGCAAACTGGCCGGCGTGGTTTGGCTCGAAGGATCTTTCGCCAAATCTTCAGACCTGTGGCAGCAGGGGTGGTTTTATGTCAACGAGCCGCGGAGCTCCAAGTGGGCGGCTACACCCGCGTTCCGACCCGACCCTCCAGTTCAGCTTGCTTCATGGGTCAATAAGGGATTGGACTAGGGATCCGTCAATGAAGCGCAGACTCTACATAGTCGCATCTGAAGCCTTATTGAGAAGGGCATCGATCTTGTGAACGTTGTTAAAATAATTCTAGTCCACCGGATCCTGCCATGTCAGCAGCGGCCTCTTCGTATGTGGGAGTTTAACCAAGAAGGGCGGCGGACCCTAAAACACTTCTTCGGCGCTACACACAAAGGAATGTGGAAATTATATTTCGGGGAATGAGAGCAATGGCCGAACACCACCGAAGACGTTGGCATTGACTGCAATCATCCAGACTCTTCGGTATCCAAGCACTTTCCATTCAGGTATCTCTTAACAAGATATTGAATAATCCGTCCCTTTACAGGACTGGATAAAGAAAGCGGTGCTGATCTGGTGTCCGGCGCCTCTTCCCGAAGGCCCTGCGACCAACCTGCTGACGAGGATGCTGGTTCCGACACCGTACCCGGTGGCCGCGTTCGAGGAAACCAAAACCCTTTTACCCAAGGGCAAAAGCGAAGAGGGAGCCTTCCCACGCAAGAAGAGGGCCGCCTCTGAAGGTCAGGAGGGGAAGCCTTCCAAGAAGGGAAAAACACCGTCATCGAGCGGCTTGGGCCAGGAGAACGATGACGAGGACAAACCTCACTGCAAAACGTAAGCGTGGCTGGGGCACCTCATTCTGTTCCTATTAGTGAAGTAATCATCCGATATATGTTCATCCACGCAGGTTAACGCCTAGTGCTTCTCAATCATTCTCCTCCTCAGGAGATCTTCTTCCGGAGATGATGGAGAGTGATACGCCTTCTCCGACCCCATCGCCCGATAAGGGGGATGATACCGAGGTATCGTCCCGAAGGGCTCCTCCCGAACACCAAGTGGTACAAGAAACGGAGAAGGCGTTACCTGAAGGCGACGCCTCTGTCACTCGAGGTTCCGGGATCAAGACTGGAGTCCCTGAACCGTCTGGTTTACAGCCGGAGACGATTCTGGATGTAAGTAGGTGGGATCCTTCATGGGAAGACCGTACTTCGGCAGCGGTTTCTGAAGACCCAAGGGTGCCGGAGCTGCTGACGGACTTGCTATGACGAGCATCCCTTTCAGAGGAGCACCATACTTTGATGGCTATGGTGGTTAAAAGGATTCTATCCGCGAAGAGTGTATTGGACGAGGCTTTTACGAGCCTTCTGAGAGGTTTTGAGGTTTGTGATGTAGTTTTGTCAATTGAATTTTATTGACAGAATGCACCTGTTGTATATGCAGTAGCCCCTGAGACTCGGCTTGTCTTCCGAAGGAAGCGACCGGAGGACCAAAGAGATATGCTCAGGTGTTAACCTTGGTTTAATTTGAAATATAGGCTGCTTCCCCTCCTGTGGCTGCCCAGAGTACGAAAGTGGCCGAACTACAGCAAAAGCTGGACATTGCGGAGGATGACATTGCATTGATCAACAGGCGTCTTGACGACTCGCAAGGTACATATTTTGAGCATTCTTTATACTAGTGTGTTTGACGCAGGAAAGTGTTGTGTATTAAATGTGCATACCATGCAGATGGTGCTGCAGTCATGGAGGTTCTTCGGGCGGAGCTAGTCGGGGCCAAGGAGCGGGTCCGACTTAGTGATGCTGCTGCTAAAGAGGCATCGGTTGAACTAAAGGCCGAACAAGTTGCGCGACGCCAGGGCAAGGAGAAGGTATCCACGATGACACTCGCTTTGGAGAACGTTGCTGGCTGCTGCGAATTTCTTGAAAATGGGAATAAAGCCTTAGCAGCCGAACTAGAAAAGGCCCGATAGGAGGCGACAGAAGCGCGATCAGAGTCCAGAGCACTTCGTGAGGAAGTTCGGAAGACGAAAGAGATAGTGGCTGGAAAGCCTTTTCTGCTGCAGACGAAGTTCGGCGACCCGGACTATGGTCAGCTGAACCAAGTGTGGATTTCTCCGAACGAGAATTTGGACTTGCCAAAGAGTTCTTCCGATGCAACGCGGTATTACCAAGCGTGAGCTGGATATGCAACGGAGAAACTTTTTTGGTCACAGTTCGGTGTGTCGAAGCACCCACTGCTGCTTAATGAGCAGATGTCCCAATGGGGCGAACTTCATAGGGTATCTGGCACTGCCATGAAGGATGTTATAATCCGGCTGTGGCCAACCGAGCCTGTGCCAAGTAGTTATTTCGGTTTGGTGCAGAAGCTTGTCGACGTGGTGTCGTGAATAGATGCTGCGAAGTGATCGGCGTGCATTGAAGGTGCATGGATGGCCCTTGCCCGAGTCAAGACATTGTGGGGGAAAGAAGAAGGCCGTCGATGTCGCTATGAAGGGTCCGCCTGGGGCCAGGGACCGTTTGGAACTGGAGAGTTAGTTTGAAGACGTCCTGGAGGCTGCCCGCTTGATAGAGGGTCAATGCTCGAAGAACATAATGTTCGAGTGAGGTGTATGATGATTGTAAAAGACAACATTATAGTTAATCTATTTGTGTTTTGCTCGAAAGCTTGAATTCCTCCTGTGCGGTTGTTTTAATATAATCTGAAAGTTTTCCAATCGTCGGCTTCAGCCCCCTCGTAGGAACTACGAGGGTGTTCGGAAAAGCATTTAATCACTCTTTATCCAACGTCTTGGTCCATGAAGGAGGTGATAATGCGGCGAACCAGGCAATCGGACTATAAGGCGTTAACACTTTCACTTAACCATAGGAGTTTTATGGTGGGGCTATGACATAGCCCCTTGTGTGTATGCGGCATGTGGTGCCTTGCATATCTGATCTAAAAAAGATCCTTCGTGTTACACGGAGAAACACTAAGGGTTCCAACAAGTCATCAAGTGGTTGACCAGCTCTCGCCGCATCATGACAGTCAGTTTTTGGCTTTCTCTACTGAGGTTCTCATCCGGTCTAGGCCAAGGCACAATAGTAGTAGTTCTCCCTTTACTACCCTAGCCGATAGGGCGAAACATAGGGTAGCAAACACAGGAGCCGGGCAACCCAACTATTGACCCAAGACAATGATTCAGAGCTGATGCATATAAGGCCAAACTTGCGACCCCAAAGTACGCTATAGAGCTATTCGGACTTTTACTGGCAGCTCATTCATTCCCATGCCGAGCCCCTGGCAGGGTATGCTGAGGTGTATCTGCAGAGCAGCCGTTAAGGCCGTACTTAAAAGAGTCAGGAAGATCAGTTCGGATGAGACTTACTAAGAACGGAGCGATGTGCCAATGATAAATTTGTATATAATAATAATAATAATAATAATAATAATAATAATAATAATAATAATAATAATAATAATAATAATAAAGAAAATACTGTGGACCCGGCTATTTGATATGCACGGGTCGGGATCAGAGGAAAGAGGGCATAGTACAGGCTCGGAATAAAGAGTGCGGTCCACAAAAAGTTATTTTTGGACCTCCTGTCGCAGGTCTGTGTCACCTGTTCTCGGGGAGGGGAATCCTTAACAGAAGTAGCACCTTAGGTGAGCGTATGGATCCGGACTCCGGTAGAGTCCATTGTAGATGTTGTCCGGCTGGTCACCTGTTATTTAGGGACGATACATAAAAAATAAAGTAAGCAGATAGAAAATGTTACGGGAATGCCTGCAGGGTGTCCGTATTATGCTTCTGTCGATGCCCATGGTATCTTGAGTGCGTAGTGATGTGCGCGTGGTGCAAACTTTGCCAGTACAGTACGTGGGTGGTGGGAAACAAACTGGTATTCGCGTTCCAGGAGTAGTCAAACGTCGGACAGAAACTGTTTCTGGCCCCTGGCGTTCTGCTGGCGAGCCGATCCGTCGTCTTTATCGTCTGGTGGCCTCCTCCCCTTGTGATCAGTGTTAAGCTTGCCTGCCTGCTCGAAGACTCAATAGTTTTGGTTGGTATGATTAGCTGGCATATCAAGTTGACCGTGAATCTGACAAGGTCGGTCCAATATCCTATCGAGGGTGGATGGTTCATCTTGGTTTGCCTTTAGTGGCTTCTTCCGTTGACTGGGCTTCGGATTGTGAAATCCGGTGTTCACCGCCGTGTCGTGTATATTACTGCGACTGTTGTGTTCGGTTCGTCGTGGCTTGCCATCTCGGATTTCAGAGGTGCCCGGGCTGCTGGAGTCGTTGTTTTTACGAGCCAGCCAGTTGTCTTCTCTCACGCAGAAGCGGGTCATTAGAGCGGTAAGGGCTGCCATGGATTTGGGTCCTTCCTGGCCGAGGTGACGCGCTAGCCATTCGTCCCGGATGCTGTGTCTGAAGGCTGCAAGGGCTTCTACACCCGGACAGTCGACAATTTGGTTCTTTTTAACTAAGAACCTGGTCCAGAGCTCCCAGGCTGACTCGCCGGGCTCCTAGACAATGTGACTTAAGTCATTAGCGTATAATGGCCAGACATATGTTCCCTGGAAATTGCCTCGAAAGGCGTCTTCCAAATCTTCCCAGTTGCCAATGGAATTTTCTGGCAAACTGTTTAGCTAGTACCGAGCTGGCCCTTTAAGCTTGAGAGGTAGGTATTTAATGGCGTGGAGGTCATCTCCACGGGCCATGTGAATATGAAGGAGGTAATCCTCGATCTAGACCGCGGGATCTATTGTTCCATCGTATGATTCGATGTTGATGTGTTTAAACCCGTCTGGGAATTCATGCTCCATTACTTTGTTAGTGAAGCAGAGAGGGTGTGTGGCTCCTCTATGTTGGGCCACACTATGAAGCACCTCCGGCGGGTTCCGTTTACGGTGTACGGCCTGTGCACGATCAACTTTATAGCGTCCGAATAGGCGACCATCATCGTCGGTCAGGATATATCTTTGTGATCTATACGTCGATCATGTACGTCCTCCTCTACCCTCAGTGTATTGGTTGATATCGTGGGTATTCCTCCGAGATGTTTTGTTTTGATGGCCAGATAGGTTGGTATGGTTCTCTGCTTGGGCTGCTACTTTGACTGGACCGAACTGTGGTCGGGCTGCCGCATTATTCGATGGTGGTATGGGCTCCATCGCCCTGCCATCGTATTGAGGGAGCCACCTATTCTTTGGGTGGTTTTTGACTGGGCTGCTAAGGCCGTGTTCTTCTGTGGCCAAGACCTCGGTCCATCTATCAGTGAGCAAATCTTGGCTTGCTTGAAGCTGCAGCTGCTTTTTTCTTAGGCTCCTTGCAGTGGCTATAAGCTGGTGTTTAAAGCGCTCCTGCTCGAGAGGTTCCTTGGGAATGATAAAGTCTTCATCGCCGAGGATCTCTTCTTCTTCGGAGGGGGGAGATAATTGTTGTCCTCCGAGTCCCCATATGTGGTCTGTTCATCAGAGCTGTCCTGCCCACCTCCCTGTTCATCCTGCTCGAATTCTAACTCAGGAGGGTCTTTGTTGGCAGTGTTTTCTCTTGGGCGATGTGGCCTAGGGTGCCGGTTTCCGGGCTGTGTACCAGGCGGTTTATTCTCGACCGGATTCTCCTTACCATCATCGAGAGCGACGTAAGGTGTGTCTTTCATACACATGTCATACCAGGAAGTGGTCTTCCCGTGTCGAACGGGTAATAAGCTCTGTTCTTGCCCCTCATCGTCGTCCAAACCGTCAATGTCTTCGGGGCAGGGGTCGGGCGTGTTGGCTATGTAATCAACAGTGGAGACAAGTGGGTGGCGGGTGGGAAACAAAATTCTCCATTGTCCGCGGAAAGTTCGAACCGAACATAGTTCGGCGATGGGTCATTTGCCAGGGATAGGTTTTTTAGCGAGTTTAGTATGTCACCCATGGGCGCGTGTTGGAAGACATCTGCGGCGCTGAACTTGAAGATTGATAACCGATCGATTTTGGTATATGCAGGCTCGCAGGGTTCAGAGTTCGACGTCAGAGGCGAGTCTGGGGTTTCGTTGATGCGGATACTGTAGGAAGTGGAATCTACGTGCGGCTCCAACGCCGCGAAATCAGTAGCCCTCGTGACGGGGTTGGGCTTCCCGTCTTCAAGCGACTTGATCTCCTCCAGATTTAAGGCCAAAGCTGTTACAGGAGCTATCTCCTAGATGTGGCCCGATGATAGGTTTAGGCCATGTTCATCGAGGCGATGGGGAGCGGTTGCCACGGTCTCATATCCGTTGAAGATCAAATCTCCACAGACGTCCGCAACGTAATTCCGGCTTCCGAATCTGACCAGATGGCCATGGGCGTAGTTGTCGATCTGCTCCAGATGGCCAAGCGAGTTGGCCTGCAGTACGAAGCCGCCGAATACGAAGATCTGTCCTAGGAGGAAGGTTCCTTCTTGGACAGCGTCATTATTGACGATCGAAGGGGCCATCGAGCCTTCTGCCGACGGCACAGTGGAACTCTCAATGAAAGCACCAATGTCGGTGTCAAAACCAGCGAATCTCGGGTAGGGGGTCCCGAACTGTGCGTCTAGGATCGGTGGTAACAGGAGATAGGGGACACGATGTTTACCCAGGTTCAGGCCCTCTCTATGGAGGTAATACCCTACTTCCTGCTTGATTGATCTTGACGAATATGAGTGTTACAAGAGTGGATCTACCACGAGATCATAACGGATAAACCCTAGAAGTCTAGCCTATGAATATGGTAATGAGTATATGTGTTGTCCTTTCTGGAATATCCCCTTCGGTTTATATAGACTCAGAGGAGATCTAGGGTTTACATGGAGTCGGTTACATAAGAAGGAATCTTCGGTCGTCAAGCTTGCCTTCCACGCTAAGTAGAGTCCAATCCGGACATAGTGCAGTCTTCGGTCTTCATGTCTTCACAACCCATCAGTCCGGCCCATAGATAACAGGCCGGACGCCCGAGGACCCCTTAGTCCAGGACTCCCTCACCTGCCGGGACACCGACTGGGCTTTGGCAGGGGCCCAGATGGGTTGAGGCCCGTTGCTCAAAGAAGAAACCAGGATTGAGGTCATCCAGCCGCCGTCCACAACTAGAGGAGGAGCACTTGGCACACTTGCCGCACCCCAGGCGAGGCCAAGAAGGAGAGACACAAAGGCGCGGGCTCCAGGCGCCAGGCTAGCATGTTTGCCTCTCCGGCCGACCTCACGCCGGGTGCGGCATGCTGGCTTGGGGCGCTCAAGGCCAGCGGGGAATTCGAGCCAGAAGAAGGTTGCTTCCCGGGAGACTTCGCCGCCTTAGAAGAAGGGACCCTGAGGAGCCACAGTCAGGAGGAGAAGCAGCACTCGAGAAATTACAAAGACAAGGTACTCACTCGTCTATGACATATACTTCCTCTGCTTCAACGGTCGGAAGGCATCACTGCTGCAGCTTGGAGACCCTTTCCTCTTGCGAAGCGCATCAAAGTCCACACGGAGCCTGCCGAAGCCTTGGACGCAGCCACTAGCGTAGGGTGCGGCTGGTGGGGCACTTGAGGAGACGACCTCGGGATTGCTGGGCTGAGGGGAGCCCACTGGCTCCACCTCATGATGATCACCTGAGACCTCGGAGGCTTCGTCCTCAGGAGCAGCGGATTGCGTCGCCCCCTTAGCAGTCACCCCAGGGCAAGAGTCGCGGGCTCCCGGGGGTGGCACCTCGGGAGCCTCGAGCAGTGCCGATGCCTCAGCACCCGCGCCTCCGGCTTCCAGTAGAGCTCTCCCCCCTACATCCACTCTTGGGGTAAGCTCGGCGCTGGCGGCAGGGAGGGGAACCACGGAAACAGGGTTCTCGCGTTTTCCTTCAAGGCCGACTGGACGCAGCTCCCATTAATCAAGGGGGGCATCTTCCCCGCGAACTCCACCCAGTTCGAGCAGCAGTACAAAAGATAGCCCTCTTGCGGCATATCGGCTGGCGAGGGGTTGCTCGTCAGGACCTCGAGCACCATTCTTCGTGCCTCGAGCGGAAGCCCCGACTCCTGAAGCCTCATGCGATCCTAGCCACCGGACAGGGCCCACGTCGGCCGGGAATGGTACTGGAGTGGGGCGACGCAGCGTCGGAGTAACTCCTTCATCACCATGGGCGCAGTCATGCCGAGATCTTTCAGCCTCTTCAACCGGAGCCAGACAAAGGGAAGGTGGGGGGTCCGCGAGCTTCTCGTGGCCCCAGCCGGAGCTGGGAACAGCAAGCGCCAAAGGGGGCGAGAGCAGGGGGCTGAGCACACCGATGTCCATGAACACCCACCGTGTTCGAAACCCGCTCGCAGATGGTGGGAGCTCAAAGTCAATCCCCGAGCCTGTCATTGCATCCATGGCCTGGAAGCTCAGGCATCCCGAGCATTATCGTGGATCGGTCAGGTGTAGCGAGAAGAAATGGCGCAGTAGGGCCACCGAAGGAGCAATGCCCACCATGGCCTCGCAGACGAAGGCGAAAACGGAAAGAAGGGAAACAGATTGGGGATCTAGGTGCAGCATATGGATCTGATAGTGGGAAAGCACGACGTTGAAGAAGGTGGAAAAGGGAGGAACCAGGCCAGCCCACGGGGCGTCAATGGAGAATTGGACCTCGGTTGCTATCCTATCAACAGAGGCGCGGGATGTAGGCCATGCCACCATCTTCCCCCATTCATTGAAGCCGATGGCGAGCACAGGGCAGACCTTGTCCATGGCTTCCTGGTTGAGCACCGATGACTAACCAACGGCGGGTTCAATGCCCAGAGGTGGCTCAGCTGAAGACTGGGACTTCTTCTTCCCCTCATCCGTTCGGCTTGGCGCCATGAAACGGGAAGGGACGAGCTCATGTCAAGTTGGGAGAGGAGGTTGTTGTTTTGGAAGGCGGAAGAATTAGAGAAGCGCGTCGCCAGCAACGAGGGAATAACTGTAAGTCGTGGTGCCCGCCAAGCTAGGGGGATATCAAGGCTGCCTGGGGAAGCGGGGCCGCCCACGTCCCATCAATCGCCACACGTCAACCGAAGCCGCAGGATGTTGAGGCCCACAGCGCTCCGCACTTGCCCTTTGTCTTCACCTTGAAGCCATGTTCGAGCATGCTTTGGGCCCGAGGGCTACTGTCGGTGTCCTGGGGACGGGGGTTCCTAGACTTTCCTGCCTACGTCCCACGGCATGGCTCCGTTAGCGGCCTTGTACGACCCATCTTCACCAGCAAACACTCAAGACCTTCGTGAGGGGCCAAGCCTCGCGAGGCGGACGATGCAAGACCTCCTCGGGGGCGGCCTCACTAGGCTAGCTCGCAAGGGGCAGAGAGATCGAGGCAAGGGACACCTCGCGAGGTTCCTGTGAAGCAAGCCATGAAAACCAAGGATAGCCGAGTACCAGGCGAGCGCCAGCGCGCGTAGTGTCCTTGTTTCCTCTTTGGTGTTAAATAGGCAAGCGCAGACGAGGAGTCCCGAGGCAGCAGGCAAAGGTTTCCATATCGGTGCAACAAGACCAAGATCAGCAGGATGGCAGGACAGAGGTCACTGTGGAGCCCAGGATGGTGTCACCACCAGAGCCTTTGGCAGGCGACGACCATCTTTTGTCAGGATAGCTTGTACTAGCTGCGCCCCCTTCAAATTGGCCGTTGTGGGATCCCTTCCTGCCTAATATTGGGGAAGAGGACCCGGGCCTCTATATATAGGGCTAGCCTCCACCGTAGGGGGAGGGATGGTCTAGGACCAGATCCATTTTACCAAGGCTACCACACAAACTCACAAAGCACAAGAGCACCTCTCCTCAGGAGGTTATTCTTCCCTTGTAACTGTTCACCCAATAGGTAATCCACTACACCACACTGGAGTAGGGTATTACACCACATCGGTGGATCGAACCAGTATAAATCTTGTGTCCCTTTGTTCTGTGAGTTCAACGCGCTGAGCCTTGAGATCGCGGTGAGGGCGTGAGCTAGAGGGAGGAGAGATCTTTGTGCGCACCCCAGTGTTCGAACCTCAAGGGTTTTACCGGAACCTGAAATCCAACAGCCTCCCAACAAGCGCTATAGTTTTACGCCCTTAGCTAGGCATATAGCAAGGATCTAAGTTTTCTCATCTTTGGTTCAAGATCCATAAGATGCCCTCATGATTGAATCATAAGGTGGCTTAATTCTAGTTCTAGGAAAGTGTTCCATAACTTTCCTCAAAGGAAATTGGAACTTAATATTGCCTTCTTTCATATCTATCACGACACCGATAGTGCATAAAAACGGTCTACCAAGAGTAATTGGACAAGACAGATTGCAATAAATATCAAGAACAATAAAATTTATGGGCACATAATTCCTATTTTCAAGAATAAGAACATCATTAATCCTTCCCATAGGCTTTTTAATAGTGGAATCCGCCAAGTGCAAATTCAAGGAACATTCTTCAAGATTGGTAAGACCAAGCACATCACATAAAGATTTCGGAATTGTGGAAACACTAACACCCAAGTTACACAAAGCAAAACACTCATAATTTTTAATCTTGACTTTGATAGTAGGTTCCCATTCATCATACAACTTTCTAGGAATTGAAACTTCTAATTCCAATTTTTCTTCAAGAGTTTTCATCATAGCATCAACAATATGTTTAGTAAAAGCTTTATTTTGTTTATAAGCATGGGGTGAATTTATCATGGATTGCAACAAATAAATACAATCAATCAAAGAGCAACTATCATAATTAAATTCTTTGTAATCCAAAATAGTGGGTGCATCACTAGCTAAAGTTTTGACCTCTCCAAACTCACTTTCATCAATTTTCTCAACAAGATTTTCACTTTCCGAAATATTGGGATGCCTTCAACCTAAAGTTGACTCTTCTTCAGTCCCTTTTTCATCATTCTTAACTTTACTAAACAAGGAATCAATAGAAGAAACACCAATCATTTTAAGATCTTCATCATTTTTGCAAGAATAATCACTAGAAAAAGCTTTTTCCAAAAAATCTCTTTTAGCTCTAAGCATAGCAGTTCTTTTCTTACTTTCATCCATAGAAACATAAAGAGCTTTAATTGATTCATCTACTTTAGGCACACAAATTTTCATCTTGAGATTTTCCACATCATGAGCAATTCTATCAACACTTCTAGACAAATCATCAATTTTGTTCAACTTTTCTTCTATGGAATTGTTGAAAACTTTTTGTGTATTGATAAATTCCTTAATATTATTCTCAAGATCAGAGGTGTTCCTATTATTATTATAAGATTGATTTCCATAGGAATTACTAGGAAAAGGTTTAGGATTAAAATTACCTCTATAAGCATTGTTGTTGAAATTATTTCTAGAGATAAAATTCACATTAATGGCATCACTATTTTGCTCAATCAAAGTAGACAAAGCCATATCATTAAAATCAATAGGAGCACTTTTACTAGCAACCAATTTTGTAAGAGCATCAACTTTATCACTCAAAGAAGAAATTTTTCAACCGAATTAACTTTTTTACTAGTAGGAGCTCTTTCGGTATGCCATTGAGAATAATTTGCCATAATATTATCAAGAAATTTGGTGGCTTCACCCAAAGTAATTTCCATAAAAGTACCACCCACGATGGAATCTAAAAGATTACGAGAAACAAAATTCAATCCTGCATAAAAAAATTGTATGATCATCCAAAGATTTGACCCATGAGTTGGGCAATTCCTTAGCATCATTTTCATCCTTTCCCAAGATTGCGCAACATGCTCATGTTCAAGTTGCTTGAAATTCATGATCTCGGTTCTAAGGGAAATAATTTTTGTGGGAGGAAAATACTTAGTGATAAAGGCATCTTTGCACTTATTCCAAGAGTCGATACTATTACGAGGCAAAGAAGAGAACCAATTTTTTACAGAATCACGCAATGAAAACAGAAATAATTTCATCTTGTCCACATCTTTTTTTTGCATATAACATAATTCCATGAAGGTACTAATATGGGACGCGGCATCCTCATTAGGAGTATCAGAAAATTGGTCTTTGATAACAAGATTCAGCAAAGCAGTATTAATATCACAAGTCTCCACGCTAGTGGCGGGAGGAGCAAGCGTAGTGCCAATAAAATCATTGTTGTTGGTATTTGAGAAATCATATAACTTGGTGTTCTCTTCAGTCATGATGACCACACAACAAGATTGCACTCAAAACAGGTCCGGCAAGAAAACGGCGAACGGAAAAGAGAGGCGTGTAAAATAGCAAATTTTGTGAAGTGGGGGAGAGGAAAAACGAGAGGCAAATGGCAAATAATGTAAATTGCGAGGAGATGAGATTGGTGATTAGGAACCTGGTTATGATGAAGATCCTCCCCGGTAACAGCGCTAGAAAGCACGTTGACGGGACACTATCTTGACTTGATCCTCCCCGGCAACGGCGCTAGAAATCCTCCTCGGCAAACGGAACTACGTCGGTATTCCCTAGAGAGGGAGGGATGATGTACCACAAGGATGGCAGAGTATTTCCCTCAGTTATGAAACCAAGGTATCAAACCAGTAGGAGAACCAAGCAACACAACGTAAACATCCCCTGCACACAAATAACAACACCTCGCAACCCGACGAGTTAAAGGGGTTGTCAATCCCTTTCGGGTAACGGCGCCAAAATTTGGCGCGTGACGGTAAAAAGGTTGTAATAGATTGGATAAATAGATCGCAAATAAAATAAAGTGCAGCAAAGTATTTTTGTATTTTTGGGTTTAATAGATCCGAAAATAAAAGCAAGGAAAAAGTAGATCGCAAGGCAAATATATGAGAAATAAGATCCAGGGGCCGTAGGTTTCACTAGTGGCTTCTCTCAAGAAAAATAGCAAACGGTGGGTAAACAAATTACTGTTGGGCAATTGATAGAACATCAAATAATTATGATGATATCCAGGCAATGATCACTATATAGGCATCACGTCCAAGATTAGTAGACCGACTCCTGCCTGCATCTACTACTATTACTCCACACATCGACCGCTATCCAGCATGCATCTAGTGTATTAAGTTCATGAGAAAACAAAGTAATGCAATGAGAACAATGACATGATGTAGACAAGATCCGTTTATCTATATGGCGGTAGATATAGATCTCATCTTTTTATCCCTAGTATCAATGATACATACGTGTCGGTTCCCTTTCTGTCACTGGGATCAAGCACCGTAAGATCGAACCCACTACCAGGAACCTCTTCCCATTTCAAGATAAATAGATCGAGGTGGCCAGACAAAACCCAAATATCAAAGAAGAAATACGAGGCTATAAGAGATCACGTATAAAAGAGATTAAAGAAACTCAAATAATTTCATGGATATAAAAACAAAGATCTAATCATAAACTCGAAGTTCACCGATCCCAACAAACACACCACAAAAGAGTTACATCATATGGATCTCCAAGAGACCATTGTATTGAGGATCAAGAGAGAGATAGAGAGATGAAGCCATCTAGCTACTAACTACGGACCCGAAGGTCTACAAAGAACTACTCATGCATCATCGGATAGGCACCAATGGAAGTGGTGAACCCCTCCGTGATGGTGTTTAGATTGGACCTGGTGTTTCTGGACTCTGCGGCGGCTGGATACATATTTCGTCGAATCCCCTAGGGTTTTGGGAATATTTGGGTATTTATAGAGCAAATAGGCGGTCCGGGGGGCACCCGAGGTGGGCACAACCCACCTGGGCGCGCCAGGGCCTCCTGGCGCGCCCTGGGGGGTTGTGCCCCCCTCGAGGCACCCCCAGGTGCAACCAGGGCCCATCTGCTTCCATTTGCCCCATAAAATTTCATCGTAAAGTTTCGTGCCATTTGGACTCCGTTTGATATTGATTTCCTATGATGTAAAAAACATGGGAAAAACAGGAACTGGCACTTAACACTATGTCAATAGGTTAGTACCAAAAAATGATATAAAATGACTATAAAATGATTATAAAACATCCAAGATTGATAATAAAATAGCACGGAACAATAAAAAATTATAGATACGTTGGAGACGTATCAGGCTACCTCTCTCCCTCTCCCTCGTTTATATACATGGGGAGGGCACCCCTAGAACACACATCAATTGTTCCTAGCCGTGTGCGGCGCCCCCTCCACAGTTAACACCTCGGTCATATTGTCATAGTGCTTAGGCGAAGCCCTATGCTGGTAACTTCATCATCACCGTCGCCATGCCGTCATGCTGACGGAACTCTCCCTCGTCCTCAACTAGATCAAGAGCTCGAGGGACGTCATCGAGCTGAACGTGTGCTGAACGCGAAGGTGCCGTACATTCGGTGCTTGGATCGGTTGGATAGCGAAGACGTTCGACTACATCAACCACGTTACTAAACGCTTCCGCTTTCGGTCTACGAGGGTACGTGGACACACTCTCCCCGCTCGTTGCTATGCATCTCCTAGATAGATCTTGCGTGATCGTAGGTATTTTTTTGAAATACTGCGTTCCCCAACAAACCGTTATGTGATGAAGTCGGAGCATGATTTATTTATTTATTGTCTTCCTTATGAGTGGCGGTCAGGGACGAGCAATGGTATTTTCCTACCAATCTATAGTACTTTGTTTCGATGACTAGTAGATTTTTTCAATAAGTATGTGAGTTATTTATGATTAATGTTGAGTCCATGGATTATACGCACTCTCACCCTTCCACCATTGCTAGCCTATCTAGTGCCACACAACTTTCGCCGGTACCATACACCCACCATATACCTTCCTCAAAACACCCACCATACCTACCTATTATGGCATTTCCATAGCCATTCCGAGATATATTGCGATGCAACTTTCCACCGTTCCGTTTTATTATGACACGTTCCATCATTATCATATTGCTTTGCATGATCATGTAGTTGACATCGTATTTGTGGCAAAGCCACCTTTGATAATTCTTTCATACATGTCACGCTTGAGTCATTGCACATCTCGGTACACCACCGAAGGCATTCATATAGAGTCATATTTTGTTCTAAGTATCGAGTTGTAATTCGTGAGTTGTAAGTAAATAAAAGTGTGATGATCATCATTATTAGTGCATTGTCTCATGTGAGGAAAGAATGATGGAAGCTACGATTCCCCCACAAGTCGGGATGAGTCTCCAGACTTTACAAAAAAAATAAAAGATGCCAAAGAAGCTCATTAAAAAAATGAGAGAAAATGAGAGAAGGGGCAATGTTGCTATCCTTTTTCCACACTTGTGCTTCAAAGTAGCACCATGATCTTCATGATAGAGAGTCTCCGATGTTGTCACTTCCATATACTAGTGGTAATTTTTCATTATAGAACTTGGCTTGTATATTCCAATGATGGGCTTCCTCAAATTGCCCTAGGTCTTCATGAGCAAGCAAGTTGGATGCACACCCACTTAGTTTTCTTTTGAGCTCTCATAAACTTATAGCTCTAGTGCATCCGTCGTATGGCAATCCCTAGTCACTCACATTGATATCTATTGATGGTCATCTCCATAGCCTGTTGATACGCCTAGTTGATGTGAGACTATCTCCCTCTTTTTTATCTTCTCCACAACCACCATATTCTATTCCACCTTTGGTGCTATGTCCATGGCTCACGCTCATGTATTGTGTGAAAGTTGAAAAGGTTTGAGAACACCAAAAGTATGAAACAATTGCTTCGCTTGTCATCGGGGTTGTGCATGATTTGAATATTTTGTGTGATGAATATGGAGCATAGCCAGACTATATGATTTTGTAGGGATAAGCTTTCTTTGGCCATGTTATTTGAGAAGACTTATTTGAGAAGACATAATTGCCTTGTTAGTATGCTTGAATATTATTATTTTTATGTTGATATTAAACTTTTGTTTTGAATCTTACCCATCTGAGCATTCATGCCACAATAAAGAAAAAATACATGGATAAATATGTTAGGTAGCATTCTACATCAAAAATTCTATTTCTATCATTTACCTACTCGGGGACGAGCAAGAATTAAGCTTGGGGATGCTTGATACGTCTCCAACGTATCTATAATTTTTCATTGTTCCATGCAATTATATCATCTGTTTTGGATGTTTTATATGCATTAATATGCTATTTTATATTATTTTTGGGACTAACTTATTAACCAAGAGACCAATGCCAGTTTCTGTTTTTTCCTTGTTTTTGAGCTTCGCAGAAAAGGAATACCAAATGGAGTCCATACGGAATAAAACCTTTGCGATGATATTCTTGGACCAGAAGACACCTAGGAGACTTGGAGTGCAAGTCAGAAGAGCCACGAGATGGCCACAAGGGTGGAGGGCGCGCCCCCTACCTTGTGGGCCCCTCGGTGACCCCCTGACCTAGATCTTCCTCCTATATATTCACATATATTCCCAAATCACAAAAAGCATCCACGAAAACACTTTTCCATCGCCGCAACCTTCTATTCCCATGAGAACCCATCTTGGGGCCTTTTCCGGCATCCTGCCGGAGGGGGGATTCAAGCACGGAGGGCTTCTACATCAACTCTATTGCCCTTCCGATGAAGCGTGAGTAGATTACCTCAGACCTACGGGTCCATAGCTATTAGCTAGATGGCTTCTTCTCTCTCTTTGACTCTCAATACCATGTTCTCCTTGATGTTCTTGGGGATCTTTCCGATGTAATCTTCTTTTGCGGTGTGTTTGTCGAGATCCGATGAATTGTGGATTTATGATCAGCTTATCTATGAATATTATTTGAATATTCTCTGAATTCTTTTATGCATGATTTGATATCTTTGTAATTCTCTTTGAACTATCGGTTTAGTTTGGCCAACTAGATTGGTTTTTCTTGCAATGGAGAGGTGCTTAGCTTTGGGTTCAATCTTGCGGTGTCCTCTCCCAGTGACAGTAGGGGCCTCGAGGCACGTATTGTATTGTAGCATCGAGGATAAAAATATGGGGTTTACATCATATTGCTTGAGTTTATTCCTCTACATCATGTCATCTTACTTAAAGTGTTACTCTGTTCATCATGAACTTAATACTCTAGATGCAGGTAGGAGTCGGTCGATATGTGGAGTAATAGTAGTAGATGCAGGCAGCAGTCGGTCTACTTGACATGGACGTGATGCCTATATTTCATAATCATTGCCTTGGATATCATCATAAATTTGCGATTTTCTATCAATTGCTCGACAATAATTTGTTCACCCACCGTATTATTTGCTATCTTGAGAGAAGCCTCTAGTGAAACCTATGGCCCCCGGGTCTATTTTCCATCATGTAAGTTTCCGATCTACTATGTTGAAATATTTTACATTCCGATCTATAAACCAAAAAAACCCCAAAATATTTACTTTAAATTTTGTTTAGTTTTATCTATCTCTATTAGATCTCACTTTTGCAAGTGACTGTGAAGGGATTGACAACCCCTTTGTCGCGGTGGGTGCAAGTGTTTGATTGTTTGTGCAGGTATTGGTGATTTGTGCGTTGTCTCTATTGACGTATAATGTGCTGCCTAGTCTCTTCCATCAGATCGGTCTTTTGGTTGCATTGGCTAGAGCCTGCACTTCTACATGGTATCAGCCTAACCGATCCAAAACCCTAGCCACCGCCGTCACCCTTCCGCACCGCGTCGCCCCCGGGGCAGTCGATCTTCATGATCACCACCGGGGGTCGCGCCGCCCGTACCCAGGGTTTGTCCGTCGATCCGTTGATCGGCTGCCCTAGAGAGTTTTTTCCTGATCAATTGATCCGGGTTTTTTCTCTCTCGCTGATCGTTTTATCGTTGTTCTTTTTTGGTTTTCTGATCTAAGATTGGTTTGCGTCGCCCTCCATCATTCGCCGTCTACAACGCGTATCTACTTTAACATCGGCATTGACTACACCGGAGCACCCTACACTACAACGCATCCATCCGGACGTGGTGGCCGCTCGTACGGTCCGCTGGCTGTGATCCGGCGGCAAGTGGCCTGAGCCCAGGGCCACCTAGGTGCCTCGCGCAGATGTTGCTTGTTGCCCATGTCTGTACACCGGCGGCCGCTCTTGTCAGGCCAGCTGCTGCACGTCTGGACTGGATAGCATATGCATCTAGGTCTTGCCTGGTCGTGATTATACATCACGCGGGTGTGCTTCTATGCATGCAATGCGTACTGATAACCCACAAGTATAGGGGATCGCAACAGTTTTCGAGGGTAGAATATTTGACCCAAATTTATAGATTTGACACAAGGGGAGCCAAAGAATATTTGAAGGTATTAGCAGCTGAGTTGTCAATTCAACCACACCTAGAGATTAATTATCTGCAGCAAGAAAGCAATAGCAAGGTAATATGATAGTTTTGATAGTGGTGACAGCAGCAATAGTAACGGTAATAGTGATAGCAGTAATTTTGTAGCAAGCGTAACAGTCATGATGGCAGTAGTAACTTAGCAGAAACAATATAAGATAAATTCATAGGCATTGGATCAGTGACTTGTTGGATGATATTCATCATGTGACAGTTATAACCTAGGGCTATTAGGTACTAGCTCTAGTTCATCGATATAATGTAGGCATGTATTTCGTAAAAAGTCATATGTGCTTTATTAAAAGAACTTGCATGGCATCTTTTGTCCTACCCTCCCGTGGCAGCGGGGTCCATATTGGAAACTAAGGGATATTAAGGCCTCCTTTTAATAGAGAACCGGAATAAAGCATTAACACATAGTGAATACATGAACTACTCAAACTACGGTAATCACCGGAAGAAGTCCTGGTTATTGTCACTCCGGGGTTATCGGATCATAACACTTAGTAGGTGACTATAACTTGCAAGATCGGATCTAGAACATGGATATAATGATGATAACATAAATGGTTCAGATCTGAAATAGTGGTACCCGGGCCCAAAGTGAAAAGCATTAAGCATGGCAAAGTCATAGCAACATCAATCTAAGAACATAGTGGATACTAGGGATCAAGCCCTAACAAAACTAACTCGATTACATGATGAATCTCATCCAACAACTCACCGACCAACGAGCCTACAAAGGAATTACTCACTCCCGGTGGGGAGCATCATGGAATTGACAATGGAGAAGGGTTGGTGATGACAAAGAATGAAGACCCCCCTCTCCGGAGCCCCAAACGGACTCCAGATCTGCCCTCCCGAGGAAGAAGAGGGCTTGGTGGCGGCTATGTCTTGTGGATCGCGATAATTCTTTTTCCCTGATTTTTTCTCCAAAATTGGTTTTTATAGCGTTGGAATCAGGATTTGCGGGGCCACCAGGTGGGGACAACCCACCTGGGCACGCCCTGGTGGATTGTGCCCACCCAGGTGCCCCTCTCTGGCAGGTCTTGGCTCTAGAAATTCTTATTATTGATATAAAGAATCCTCACAAAGTTTCGTTCCATTTTGAGAACTTCTATTTCTACACAAAAACAACACCATGGTAGTTCTGCTGAAAACAGCGTCAGGCCAGGGTTAGTTTGATTCAAATCATGCAAATTAGAGTCCAAAACAAGATGAAAAGCATTAGGAAAAGTAGATATGTTTGAGACGTATCAACTCCCCCAATCTTAAACCTTTGCTTGTCATCAAGCAATTTAGTTGATAAACTGGAAGTGAAAAAGAAAAACTTTTACGAACTCTTTTGCTCTTGTTTGCATAAATAAGCTTAAACAACACCCAGGTTTTCAGCCAACATTATAACTAACCATGTCGACAATAACTCTTAAAGATTATAATGACTCATATCAATGACATAATCAGCTAGCGAGCAATAATAAGGTATCTCAAATAGCAACACGTTGTCAAAACAACCATGATATAATATGACAATAATGGTATCTCGCTAGCCCTTTCTGAAACCGCAAAACATAAATGTAGAGCACCTCCAAAGTTCAAGCAACGACTAAACATTGTATTTCATGGTAGAAAAGATCCAATCATGATGCACCCAACATTAGCTACACACAATGCATAAATTATGACAACTGTGCTCTACTCAGTTTCTGGCGCTTGTTTCAGAAGGTGATGACACAACATAAAAGTAAATAGATACTCCCTTCGCAGACGGAAGCAGTGATTTGCAGAGGTGCCAGAGCTCAGTTTTTAAAACAGAGATTAATGATATTTTGAGACATGCACCCTTCTCATTTACTTCACGACCATCATTTATCAATATCTCCCATGCTAAACACGCTAGTGGCGGTTCCCAAGCAATAAAAGTAAAGGTTTACTTCCCCTCCACCAACAATCACATTCCACGGCTTGTTCGAAACAACGGGTGCCGTCCAAACAAACAACAGTCCTGGGGTTTTTTGTTTAATTATTTGCATTTTTTAGTTCGGGACTGGGAATCCCTATTACCGCCCTTTTCTCGTGCGATAGCGAGTTAATAAACACTCAACCTAAGAATAACCCACTTAGCATGGAAGATACGGACCACCTCCTGTCGTTCCATGAACAATCCAGGCACACAAAACGGATAATTTTTTTAGAAGTTTTTAGAGGTGGCACATGCAAATTTACTTAGGACGGCAGGGTAATACCGTATATAGGTAGGTATGGTGGACTCATCTGGAATAACTTTGGGTTCAAGGTTTTTGATGTACAAGCAGAATCCCCACTTAGTACAGGCGAAGGCTAGCAATTTAGATTGAGAAGCGACCAGCTAGAGAGCAACAACGATCATAACCATGCATTATGCATAAGTAACTTTGGACACTAGCATGAGTAGGATATGAACACCATGAACATAAATAGTATAGAGGCTATGTTGGTTTTGATTCAACTACATGAATGAACATGTACCAAGTCAAGCCGCTTGAACAGTCGGAGGAGGATACCATATCATCATACTACATCACAATCCTTTTAACGCTATGTTGATATCCAAGATAAATCATTATCAACTCCTAGCTACTTATGCATGGCATGAGAAACTATAATCTCTAATTGTCATTCCAAACATGTTTAATCATAACGGGATGAATCATGGATGTTAGGTTAAACATATTTACACAGACAGGACAAGTCGAGTTCATACCAGTTTCTCTCTGCCATGGTCAGTTCAGTGAATGTCGTCATTATTGCCTTTCACTTGCATGACCGAATGATATGAAAATAATAATAGTGCAAGAGTGTCGTGGACTAAGCTGGAATCTGCAGACATTTTATTCAATAGGAGAAGACAAGGTAAAATGTGCTCTTTATTAGTTCAACAATTATTCAAATGAGAGCCACTCAACATTTTCATCGTGGTCTTCTCCTTGGTACAACTCGAATGAAAACAAAACAAATTCAGAGAAACGCACTAAAATATTTTTGGAGTTTTTGGTTTTCTTTAGCAAGCAAATAAGGGAAAAGCAAAAACGGGAAAAACTATTTACACGGGAAAGCTCCCAACAAGCAAAAGAAGAACAAGGAAATCTTTTTGGGTTTTGTCTTTTTAATACTACGGCTAAGTATGCATAGAAAGTAAACTAGCTACAATTTTTTTTGTTTTTCTAAAGTTTTTCCAACACACAAGAAGAAAGTAAGAAAATAAATCTAATCATGGATGATACAACGAAAAAGTGTGAGCACCGACAAATGGAATGAGTGAACATGAATGTAAAGTCGGTGGAAACATGTACTACCCCAAGCTTAGGCTTTTGTCCTAACTTGGTAGTCAATCGGTAGCCTGGAGGGTAGTAGGGGTGCTGAGGAGCGGGCATCCACTCGTCCCACTATGGAGGCTCCTCCCGTGCTGCCTCCTCAGCAGCCTGAGTGTTCCGGTAGGCGATGATGTCCGCAGGATTAATCCTATATCTGCCCCTGGCAGTAGAATCAAACAAAACAGGTGCATGGAGTGGAATAATATCACGAGTTTTAACGCTAAAAACCAGGTTATAAGGAATGGGAATGTCAGGATAATCTCGTGCAAGAAAATGATGGTGTTCCATGGCTGCCCTATCTAGGTAGACCTTGGTAAGAGGGTAAACATGAGGGCGTATCTCAACCTCAAAGTGAGCCGCCAAACGAGGAGCAAAAATCCCACCATGTATTTCACCCAGGATTTATCAAGATGGAGGCGACGAGCCACAATAGCTCCCAAGCTATGAGTGTTGTCGCCCTCTAGTGCTCGGCATAAAATAGAAAAGTCTGGTGCACTGAGCGCACCTACTTTCTTTCTAGCAAGCAAGCACTTAGCAACGAATAAAGCAAAATAATGTACGGCAGGAAAATGTATGCTAGGAGCCATGATGGCCGACACCCCTCGCTCATCTCCTACTGTCAAAGTGCGATAAATATCCTCAAACCCAGCCGGCCTAGTGTAGCGACCAGACCTCAAACGGTCCAATATCTATGATCAGGTGTCATCCCTGGATCAGTAATGCTGACACCACACAGTACTTGAAGGATTTATAACAGAGTAGCAATCACACACTTATTACATCGAGTGTCTCAAAAGAGAACTTAATACAATAAATATGGCTTAAGGCCATCTAATAACGATAACATCAGAAGGCTTGGAAGATAAGTGAGTCCATCAACTCCAACGGCATCACTGAGTATAGAACCACGACCTAAAAGGCACCTTACTCGTCATCTGAAAAGTCTGCAACATGAACGTTGCAGCCCGAAAACGGGTCAGCACATGGAATATGCTGGCAATGTAACACATAGAGAACAATGAAAGAATAAGGCTATTCTATATGCATATTTGGCTGGTGGAAAGCTCTATTGTTACAGTTTTGCGTAAAGCCAATTTTTCCCTACTACAAAGGAATAAATTTTATTTAACTATCATGGTAGTTGTTAAACATTTAGAATGGTTGACAACATTCTCAATCCCAATTAAGCATCATCATTAAAACCCAACAAAATTAATTAGAGTAACATGATGAGATTCACATGATAATCCAAGAACTAGATACTCAAGATGTCCATAACCGGGGACACGGCTAATCATGATTAGTTTATACACTCTGCAGAGGTTTGCGCACTTTTCCCCACAAGACTCGATCTCCTCCGTTGGGATTCTCGCACTACATGGTGTTTGAGAAATGGATGACCGAGACATAGTCTTTCAGAAGTGCTAGCACCTTACGAACGGGTAGACCGTACCAACCTACATCCCCTACATCTGCTAGTCTACCACTGTAAGAGTTCACACGACTTAGTCAACTATGCTAGAGCCCATAGTAGCTTGTGGCTGCACACAGAAGTTTCTATTATGAATAATCTCATGATCCCTTTGAGCCTGGGTGGCGGTCCAAAAGAAAAACAATAGGAAATCGCTGGAATACCCAGGTGCCTCAATCCACCCAGATGTGTGTTTAAGTTGCCACCTTAAGTAAACCATTAAATTATCAAACTCACATCTGTCATGGATTTCACTCTCCCAATCCACGTCTACTAGCGTAGCATGGCTTAAAGCAAACATTGAAGTAACTCCCAAAGGTTTGATAATAACAGGTGATAGGTACTACCTCAACTACTTCCCAGAACCCACAATTTAATTAGATCCTAATCATGCAATGTGTGAGGGTTGATCTAATGCAATAAAAACTGGGTAGTAGGAAGTATGATCAAAGTGTTACTTGCCTTCCTGATGATCCGTGAAACCTAGCGATTCGAAGTAGCAAGCGGCGCACTCCGGATACTCTATCGCAAACAAACAAGCATACAATAAGTACTCATCTAATGCATAGGTAAAACTCGAATAAGAGATCTAACCAGAAAGTTCAACTTAAAAACTCCGGTTGGCAAAAAGAAACAAATCGAATGAAGCAACGAAAGACAAACATCAAAAGAAACACGCTCAGTTTACTAATCTGAATCTAGGTCAAATTTTACTGAGGCAAAAACTTGTTTGAGTTGGTTAAATGGAAAGAGGGTTTCGAGACGAAACTCCAGGCGCTTGAATCGCCTGATTCTGATAAACGAGCGAAGAGTTAAACTAAAACGAACATCGGATCAGGAAACACGATCAGAAAAATCGCGGATTTAATCCGAGAAAAAGAAAAACGACAAACAGATTAACGAACGAACGTTCGTTATCTGGAACTAAACGATGAACGCGTTCATTAAAACGAACAGACGAGCGAACGCTCGCTAAATAAATAAACTGGAGAAAAACCGATTTATTTAAAAAATGAAAACTAGGGTTTTCTAAAAAAATCGAAGTGGTTTTTCTCAGAAAACCGGGCGGCGGCGGCTACCTCGGCTCGGGCTCCGGCGAAGCTCCGACGGGGCTCTGGGCGGCGGCGGGTGGTGCGGGGCGGCAGCTCCTGGCGGCAGCGGCGGAAGGCGGCGCGGGCGGGCGGCTGCAGCGTGCGACGGCGTTGGCGGCGGCTTGCGGCGGCGCGACGGCGTGGGGAGGCAGCGGTGGTGGCACGGCGCTCCAGGGGGGCTCCGGCGGGGTTATAAAGGGGGGGCAACTTGGGGAAGGGGGCGGCCTCGAGAGGCGAGTCCCTCCCAGACACGACGGCGGCGGCGATCGGGACTCCAGTCCCGATCCGGCTCACGGGAGGCGGCGTCGGCTGGGCCGGCTCGGCTAGGCCTTCGGCCTAGTCGGGCGCGCGGGTTTTTGTTAAACAATATCGCTGCAACTAAAAAAAATTCTAGAAAAATAAATAAAAATCTAAAAATGCCAAAACAAATTTTCACCGTCTAAATAAAATATTTAGAACAGGATGAACATTTTCTTGGCCCTAAATGCAATTTTTTGAAAACGTGCAATTTTCCCTAAATTCAAATAAAATAGCAAATAAAATCAAAATAAAATCTTATTTGATTTTATTATTAAATCCTCAATATTTCTTTATTTTGGGAAAGTCATTTTATTCCCTCTCTCATAATTTTATAATAGAAATAATTGAAGACGAAATAGATAAAATCAAATGATCCTATTTTCAAAATTTGAGAAAACTCAAATATGAAAATAACGAAACTCCCAACTCTCTCCGAGGTCCTTGCGTTGCGTGAAATTTCTAGGATCAGCCAAAATGCAATAAAATATGATATGCAATAATGATCTATTGTATAACATTCCAAATTGAAAATTTTGGATGTTACAAACCTACCCCCCTTAAGACGAATCTCGCCCTCGAGATTCGGGTTGGCTAGAAAATAGGTGAGGGTGGTCCTTCAACAGATCTTCCTCTCGTTCCCAGGTGGCTTCATCCTCCGTGTGGTGGCTCCACTGAACTTTGCAAAACTTGATAACCTTGCTGCGGGTGACTCGGCTGACATACTCAAGAATCTTGACTGGTTTCTCCTCGTAGGTCAAATCACTATCCAACTGAATCGCTTCCAGCGGCACTGTATCTCTTAGCGGTATATCAGCCATCCCTGCGTGGCACTTCTTCAACTGGGAGACGTGGAACACGTCGTGAACTCCTGACAATCCTTCGGGTAATTCCAACTTATAAGCTACTTCTCCCATACGCCCCAAAACTTTGCATGGGCCTACAAAACGTGGCGCTAACTTTCCCTTAACTCCAAAGCGCTTAACTCCTAGAAGTGGAGATACTCGAAGATAAACTCGGTCTCCGACTTCGTAAAATGTCGCCTTGCGTTTAGAATCTGCGTAGCTCTTCTGCTTGGACTGGGCTACCTTGATCCTATCGCGAATCAATTTTACTTTCCGTCCAGACTGGTCCAAACAACTGACGGTCTCCAACTTCATCCCACGACAACGGGGTCCTGCACCTCCTTCCGTACAAGGCTTCGAAAGGGGCCATCTTCAAACTGGATTGATAACTGTTGTTGTAAGAAAACTCTGCGCATGGCAAATTCTCGTCCCAACTAGATCCATAATCTAGCGCACAAGCTCTCAGCATATCCTCCAAAATCTGATTGACTCTCTCAGTCTGTCCATCTATCTGCGGATGGAAAGTTGTACAGAATTCTAGCCTGGTACCCAAAGTTTAATGCAACTGATTCCAGAACTTTGAGGTAAAGTGGGTTCCTCTATCTGATACAATGCTCCTTGGAACTCCATGCAGACATATGATTCTGGTCATGTATATCTCTGCCAACTTGGCACTAGTATAGGTAGTCTTCACTGGAATGAAATGAGCTACCTTTGTCAAACGATCGACTACAACCCAAATCGAGTCATAGCCTGAACGAGTTCTGGGCAATCCTATAATAAAATCCATGCCTAGCTTATCCCACTTCCATTCGGGTATCGGCAATGGCTGTAGCAATCCCACTGGCTTCTGATGCTCGGCCTTTACTCTCTGACATACATCACAAAGTGCTACATACTCCGCAACATCCTTCTTCATTCCGGTCCACCAGAAAGTATCCTTCAAATCCAAATACATCTTGGTATTTCTTGGGTGAATCGAATATGGTGAATCATGGGCCTCTTGCAGAATTAACTTCCTGATCTCCAGGTCATTAGGCACATAAACACGGTCTTCAAACCATAAGGTATCGGGCTCATCCTCACGAAAACCTTTAGCTTTCCCTTTGCTTATTTTCTCCTTAATGGAAGCAATCTCCTTGTCAGTCTTCTGGGCTTCTCTGATCTTATCCATCAAAGTAGACTGAATCTCCAATGCTGCTACATAGCCTCTCAGGACTATCTCCAAACATAGCTCTCGAAGATTTTTGGCTAACTCCCTTGGTAAATCTCCCGTCATTAAGGTGTTGACATGACTTTTATGGCTCAACGCGTCAGCGACTATGTTAGCCTTTCTAGGGTGATAATGCAATCTCATATCATAATCCTTGATGAGCTCCAACCATCTCCTTTGCCTGGGATTCAACTCCTTCTATGTGAAAATATACTTCAAACTCTTGTGATCCGTGTACACCTCACAATGGTTTCCAATGAGAAAATGTCTCCAAGTCTTCAATGCAAGCACTACGGATGCTAACTCCAAATCATGCATAGCATAATTCAACTCATGAGGCTTAAGCTGTCGTGAGGCATATGAAACAACTCTTCCTTCCTGCATAAGCACTGCTCCAAGTCCTCGACGTGAAGCGTCACAATACACCTCATAACCCTTGGTCTGATCTGGCAAAATCAACATTGGTGATGTAACCAAGCGTTTCTTCAACTCCTATAAACTGGCCTCACACTCTTCAGTCCATATGAACTTGGTATCCTTCTTCAACAACTCCGTCATAGGTTTCGCAATCTTTGAGAAATTTTCAATGCATCTCTGGTAGTATCCTGCAAGTCCAAGAAAACTCCGGATCTCTCCAACTGTTGTTGGCGCTTCCCAATTTGTCACAGTGTCAACCTTGGTGGGATCCACTGCTATACCTTCTCCGGATATAACATGTCCGAGGAATCCAACTTCCTTCAACCAAAACTCACATTTGCTAAACTTGGCATATAACTGATGTTCTCTGAGCTTACCAAGTACCAAACACAAATGCTCCTTATGCTCCTCTTCATCCTTCGAGTAAAATAGGATATCATCAATGAACACTACGATGAACTTATCCAAAAACTCCATAAACACTTTGTTCATCATGTTCATAAAATATGCAGGGCGTTAGTCAGACCAAATGACATAATGGTATACTCGTACAGCCCATACCTGGTGGTAAAAGCCGTCTTAGATATATCCTGTTCTCGAATCTTCAACTGATGGTATCCTGATCGCAGATCGATTTAGGAAAATACCTTAGCTCCTTGCAATCGATCAAACAGATCATTGATCATTGGTAGTGGGTACTTGTTCTTGATGGTTACTTCATTCAATCCTCGATAATCAACAACCATCCTTAGTGATCCATCCTTCTTCTCCACTAGAAGTACTGGCGATCCCCAAGGTGAAGAACTTGGGTGGATATATCCTTTACCCAGTAACTCCTTAATCTGCTTCTTAATCTCCACCAAATCCTTTGCGGGCATTCTATATGGTCTCTTAGATATTGGCCCTGTGCCTGGCAAAAGCTCAATCAAAAACTCAATATCTCTATCCGGTGGCATGCCTGGCAACTCCTCTGGAAATACATCCGGGAAATCCTTCACTACTGGTACTTCCTCCTACACAACTCCTGTTAAGCAATTTACTTAAGTCCTTTCTGGCACATGCCGGGATACATACTTGATCCTTCTCCCTTCTGGGGTGGTAAGCAAAATTTACTTATTGGCACATTCAATGTTCCCTTCATACTTCGATAACCAATCCATGCCTAATATCACATCCAATCCTTGGGATTCCAATACTATTAGGTCTGAGGGAAATACATAGTTACCAATCCTTAATGGTAACCGATCACACCATAGACTAGCCATATACTCTGCTCCAGGCGAGGTTACTAACATGGGTGACCTAAGGGCTTGGGTTGGCAATTTATACTTATCCACAAATCCCCTTGATATGTATGAATGCGATGCACTAGTATCAAAAAGAACGAGTGCAGTAAATGACTTAACCAAAAACTTACCTATTACTGCATTTGGCTGGGCTTCAACCTCCTCCACATTTACGTGGTTCACCTGTCCCCTGTTGAAAGGCTTCGGCTTCTTCCCAGAGCTTCCATTGCCATTTCCATTCTGGGCTTCAGGACATTCATTAGCGTAATGTCCGGTCTTCTGGCACTTAAAGAAAGTTACTTGGCTCAGGTCCCTTTTGGCTGGGGTTGATGGGTTGGTACGGTTCTGGCCGTTGCTTCCTCCATTCCCATTACCATTCTTGTTGCCATTATGATTGTGCGAGCTACCTCCATGGGTATGCTGAAAATGTCCTCCCGGTCTAGGGGTAAAACGTGGCTTCTGCTGAGCTCCAGAATTGTACTTCCCTTGTCCATACTTCCTCTTGCGGTTCTCAATTTGCCGCTGCTTCCCTTCAATCATGAGAGCACGGTCTACCAACTCCTAGTAGTTGTTGAAGGTTGCTACCTTCAACTGCATGCTCAATTCATCATTTAGTCCTTCTAGGAACTTCTCCTACTTAGTTGCATCCGTAGCAACGTCATCTGGGGCATAACGTGCTAGCTTACTAAAGTCCACCACATACTGGCCAATTGTCCATCCTCCTTGGCGCAAGTTGCGAAACTCATGCTTCTTCATGGCCATAGCTCCTGCTGAAACATGGGCAGTACGGAAAGCTTGCTGGAACTGGTCCCATGTGCCAATGTCGATAGGGAAAGTGGCTGTGAAATTCTCCCACCATGATGCTGCGGGTCCTTCAAGCTGATGTGCGGCAAACTTCACCTTTTACGCATCTGTGCATCCTGCCGTGGTCAACTCCCTTGCTGTCTTGCGGAGCCAATCATCTGCTACTATCGGTTCGGTGCTACTGGAAAACACCTGCGGATTCAACATAAGAAAAATGGGATAAGTGATCAACAGGTGGTGGTGGTGGTGGGTTGTTGTTGTTGTTGTTCCCTTGGTTCTGATTCTGGACTAGCAACTGCATCAACGTGTTCTGCTGCTGGATTAACTGGGTGAGCTCCGGTGGGAAGGTAAATCCGGGGTCACGTCTCGGAGGCATATGAGGGTTTAGAAAAGATGAGATTTAAGAATAGAGAGGGGTCTAAAGAGAAAACACTACCCATATGCACATGAGGCAAAAGCAAACAATTCACTTCATTCAATCAAACAAGGGCATACGATCGATCTAACTATCGCAAAAGTGCTCGGACTACTATATTTACATGGTGGACTGCTACTACTGATGGGGTGGTATACTAGAAATATTCTTCGGTTGCAGACTCCATGATATCTGCTCCAGCTTCATCAACATAGTCATCATCGCTATCGTCTAGATCCGAGTCGGTGTCGTCGATGATGATGTAGTCTTCCGGGAGAATCTCCTTGGGTTCTTCATCTTCTTCTACTGGTGTAGGGTCTCCCATAAATATTCCAATCTTCTTGATCAGATCGTCATTCTTCCCCACTAATACTTCGATTTCCTCTTCATAATCTTCACGTGTAGCCTTGAGTTCTTCCTCCAGTTCCTTGATTCTTGTCCTCGCCTTCTTCAGATCTATCATGTTTGCGCACATCTGGTTCTCCTGACGTCGAATGTGCTGGTTTAACTCCTGGATGAAAGCTGCAATTGTTCTATCCTTCTTGGTGCTGATCATCTCCCAGTGCTCGTCTCAGTGCCCACAAATCTAGTAGATAGTGTCCTTGAGATCATTGTAGTAAACTTCTCCAATACGTCCCATGGCGATGTGAGCTGCCATGCTCTTTCCTAGACTCCAGGTTGGTGCACCAAAGGAAAACTCTATGGGCTCAGTGACTGGCATGAAAGTCCTTCCCGGAACTTGAACTTGAATCATCGAGCGCTCTTCTTCAGGTAAAGTGGCGTTGTAGGTTCCGGTGAAGCTTGGTACGCCTATGTTTAGATATCTAGTGACTTCCTTCAAGTGACGTCCAAAGGGTGTATCTTCATCCGGTTGGGTGAAATTGTTCCTTGCATCTGCCATCCTAAAAGAGTAGAAAAGATGAGGAGTCAGAATAAGAAGAGAGTAGTGATCTAGGGCTTTTAGCTTAGAGGTTGTGTCCTACAGTCAGCGTGTGCTCTGATACCATCTTGTAGCGACTAGACCTCAAACGGTCCAATCTCTGTGCTCAGGTGTCATCCCTGGATTAGTAATGCCGACACCACATCGTACTTGAAGGATTTATAATAGAGTAGCAATCACACACTTATTACATCGATTGTCCCAAAAGAGAACTTATTACAATAAATATGGCTTAAGGCCATCTAATAACGATAACAGCGGAAGGCTTGGAAGATAAGTGAGTCCATCAACTCCAACGGCATCACTGAGTATAGAACCACGACCTAAAAGGCACCTTACTCATCGTCTGAAGAGTCTGCAACATGAACGTTGCAGCCCGAAAACGGGTCAGCACATGGAATATGTCGGCAATGTAACACATAGAGAACAATGAAATAATAAGGCTATTCTATATGCATATTTGGCTGGTGGAAAGCTCTATGGTTACAGTTTTGCGTAAAGCCAATTTTTCCCTACTGCAAAGGAATAAATTTTATTTAACTATCATGGTAGTTGTTAAAAATTGAGAATGGTTGACAACATTCTCAATCCCAATTAAGCATCATCATTAAAACCCAACAAAATTAGTTAGAGTAACATGATGAGATTCACATTATAATCCAAGAACTAGATACTCAAGATGTCCATAACCAGGGACACAGATAATCATGATTAGTTTATACACTATGCAAAGGTTTGCGCACTTTTCCCCACAAGACTCGATCTCCTCCGTTGGGATTCTCGCACTACATGGTGTTTGAGAAGCGGATGACCGAGACATAGTCTTTCAGAAGCGCTAGCACCTTACCAACGGGTAGACTGTACCAACCTACATCCCCTACATCTTCTAGTCTACCACTGTAAGAGTTCGCACGACTTAGTCAACTATGCTAGAGCCCATAGTAGCTTGTGGCTGCACACAGAAGTTTCTAGTATGAATAATCTCATGATCCCTTTGAGCCTGGGTGGCGGTCCAAAAGAAAAACAACAGGCAATCGCTGGAATACCCAGGTGCCTCAATCCACCCAGATGTGTGTTTAAGTTGCCACCTTAAGTAAACCATTAAATTATCATACTCACATCTGTCATGGATTTCACTCTCCCAATCCACGTCTACTAGCGTAGCATGGCTTAAAGCAAACATAGAAGTAACTCCCAAAGGTTTGATAATAACAGGTGATAGGTACTACCTCAACTACTTCCCATAACCCACAATTTAATTAGATCCTAATCATGCAATGTGTGAGGGTTGATCTAATTCAATAAAAACTGGGTAGTAGGAAGTATGATCAAAGTGTTACTTGCCTTGCTGATGATCCGTGAAACCTAGCGATTCGAAGTAGCAAGCGGCGCACTCCGGATAATCTATCGCAAACAAACAAGCATACAATAAGTACTCATCTAATGCACAGGTAAAACTCGAATAAGAGATCTAACTAGAAAGTTCAACTTAAGAACTCCGGTTGGCAAAAAGAAACAAATCGAACGAAGCAACGAAAGACAAACAGCAAAAGAAACAAGCTCCGTTTACTCATCTGAATCTAGGTCAAATTTTACTGAGGCAAAAACTTGTTTGAGTTGGTTAAAGGAAAAGAGGGTTTCGAGACCAAACTCCAGGCGCTTGAATCGCCTGATTCCGATAAACGAGCGAAAAGTTAAACTAAAAGGAACATCCGATCAGGAATCTCGATCAGAAAAATCGCGGATTTAATCCGAGAAAAAGAAAAATGACGAACAGATTATGAACGAACGTTCGTTGTGTGGAACTAAACGATGAACGCGTTCGTTAAAACGAACGTACGAGCGAACGCTCGCTAAATAAATAAACCGGAGAAAACCTAATTTATTTAAAAAAACGAAAATTAGGGTTTTCTAAAAAAACCGAAGTGGTTTTTCTCATAAAACCGGGCGGCAACGGCTACCTCGGCTCGGGCTCCGGCGAAGCTCCGGCGGGGCTCCGGGCAGCGGCGGGTGGTGCGGGGCGGCGGCTCCTGGCGGCGCGGGCGGCGGCTGCAGCGTGCGGCGGCTTACGGCGGCGCGGGCGGCGTGGGGAGGCGGCGGTGGTGGCACGGGGCTCCAGGGGGGCTCCGGCGGGGTTATAAAGGGGGGGGGCAACTTGGGGAAGGGGGCGGCCTCGGGAGGCGAGTCCCTCCGAGACACGGCGGCGGCGGCGGCGATCAGGACTCCGTTCCCGATCCGGCTCACGGGAGGCGGCGGCAGCTGGGCCGGCTCGGCTGGGCCTTGGGCCCAGTTGGGCGCGCGGGGTTTTTTTTAAACAATATCGCTGCAACTAAAAAAATTCTAGAAAAATAAATAAATATCTAAAAATGTCAAAACAAATTTTCACCGTCTAAATAAAATATTTAGAACAGGATGAACATTTTCTTGGCCCTAATTGCAATTTTTTGAAAACATGCAATTTTCCCTAAATTCAAATAAAATAGCAAATAAAATCAGAAAAAATCTTATTTGATTCTATTATTAAATCCTCAATATTTTTTTTATTTTGGGAAAATTATTTTATTCCCTCTCTCATAATTTTATAATAGAAATAATTGAAGAAAAAATAGATAAAATCAAATGATCCTATTTTCAAAATTTGAGAAAACTCAAATATGAAAATAACGAAACTCCCAACTCTCTCCGAGGTCCTTGAGTTGCGTGAAATTTCTAGGATCAGCCAAACTGCAATAAAATATGATATGCAATGATGATCTATTGTATAACATTCCAAATTGAAAATTTGGGATGTTACACCTAGGCTCGGCTAAGCTCCAATCAGAGGGGATCAAGCATATATCACAAAATTCAGTAAGTGGTATCTGATGGTTTTCAACATATAAATCGAAGCTCACTTTAGGAGGATTATTCCTAGGCAGGAAAGTAAAAATCTGAACTAAGATATTCGTGAGGATTTGGTGCTGGTCACATTCATCTGGGATGAAGTCGGTGAGGCCGGCGTTTGCAACATATTGCATGAACTCCTCAAGAATTCCAGCCTCTTCCAGGAATGGGGTGTGCGGCTATTGAGGGTGGAGATCATTGTTAGAAGACTCCCCAATAACACCCTTGGAGTTCTTCCTAGAGCCAAACTTCTTGAAGATATTCATGTCCGCGTATAATTTTCTGAAAATAAAATTTTTGGGGTGACAAAAATTTGTCAACAAAACTTTATAAGATTGATAGCAACTACTCATAGGGATACATAGAGGCCAAAACAAGCATTCAAACTACTTAGAACACTAAGAATTTAACATGCAAGCACATCTACAGCAGCACCTAGAGTAGCCAATTATTCAAAATATAAACCACTAAAGCAAAAACTAATTGGACAAACGGTGGAGTCACATACCAAGCAACAATCCCCGAAACAGTTTCGGAAATGGAGCTTCGAGCAAAGAGATCGAAATCCGCGGGTTTGAGCTCAAGAACACGAGAGAGCAATGGAGATTTTTTTTCTGAAGGTAGGTGCTGATGTGGGATGAAGAGGTAAGTGAGGGGGCCCACGTGGGGACCACAACCCACTAGGGCGCGCCTAGGGGTGTTGGCGTGCCCAGGTGGGTTGTTCCCACCTGGTTCACCTCCCTTTGATGTTTATTGCACCAAAAATTCTCAAATATTCAAAAAAATCATGTAAAATTTTCAGGGCATTCTGAGAACTTTTATTTTTGGGTCATTTTTTATTGCACGGGAAATTCAGAAAACAGATAAAACATGGCATTTTATTTTATTTAACTAATAAAAACAGAGAATAAAAAGTAGGGACAAAAGGTAGTGCTTACTAAATTCATCAACTTCATACCGCTCAAAAATGATCCATTAATAAGGTTGATCAAGTCTTATTAACAACCACTTTCGATTAGCATGAAACCAAAGAACTTTCGTAAATCACCAAGTTACCTCAATGGGGATATGTATTTCCCCAACAATAAGAATTTCATATTTCTTTTTGATATTAGGTAGAAATATTTGAAAACTTCCAATAGTGATTGTCGGAGATTTTTCAATAACATTAATACCATTCACTTGGAATTGTTTCTTCGAAAAGTGCACCGTATGCTCATTGCCATTAATATGAAAAGTGACCTTGATTTTATTGCTATCTATAACAGCCCCTGTAGTATTCAAGAAGGGTCTACCAAGGATAATCAACATATTGTCGTCCTCGGGCATCTCAAGTATAACAAAGTCAGTTAAAATAGTAACATTAGCAACAACAACGGGCACATCCTCACAGATACCAATAGGTATGGCAGTTGATTTGTCAGCCATTTGCAAAGATATTTTAGTAGGTGTGAGTTTATTCAAGTCAAGTCTTTTATATAAAGAGAAATGCATAACACTAACACCAGCTCCTAAATCACACAAAGCAGTTTTCACATAATTCTTTTTGATAGAGCAATGTATAGTTGGTATTCCCGGATCTCCAAGTTTTTCATGTACTCCATCTGTAAAAGTATAATTAGCAAGCATAGTGGAGATTTTAGCTTCCGGTATTTTTCTCTTATTTGTGATAATGTCTTTCATATACTTTATATATTTAGGCATTTTAAATATATCAGTCAAGTGAGTACGCAAAAAGATTGTCCTCGGCATTTCAGAAAAGCGTTCAAATTCTTCATTGTCATTCTTTTTAGTTGACTTGGGTGGAAAAGGCATAGGTTTTTGAACCCACGGTTCTCTTTCTTTACCATGTTTTCTAGCAACAAAGTCTCTTTTGTCATATCTTTTATTTTTAGGTTGTGGGTTATCAAGATCAATAGGTGGTTCTATCTCAACATCATTGCATGGTTCTTTATCATTGGTTGGTTGAGAGTCTTCATGAACCTCGTCATTATCTTTTTCATTATTGTTAGGTGAGTGTTCATTACCAGATTGAGTTTCAGCATCCGAGATAGAAACTTCATTATCATTGTTAGGAAGTTTCTCTCTTTCAGGTTCACTAGGAGCATGCAAAGTCCTATCATTTTTCTTTTTCTTTTTCTTTTTAGAAGAACTAGGTGCACTAGTGTTAGATCTTTGTGAATCTTGTTCAATTCTTTTTGGGTGTCACTCAGGATAAAGTGATTCCTGAGTCATTTTACCTCCTCTAGTTGCAACTCTAACAGCAAAGTCATGCATATTATTATTCATTTCATCAAGCAATTCTCTTTGAGATTTAGGAACTTGTTCTAATTGAGTTTGAACGATAGAAGCATGTTTTCCCACACCTCTAACATCATTTGATATTCTAAATAACAAGTCACTCAAGCGAGCAATCATATCAGAATTGTATTTCAATTGTTTCATAACATTTGCATTGAAGTGATCTTGTTTTCTAATGTAGTTTTCAAACTCATAAAGGCATTGACTAGGATGCATATTGTGAGGATTGTCACTATCATTAAACTTCATAAGAGAATTTACCTCTACCACCTTAGGAAGTGGTGGTGTATTAAGCCCATGTATTTCTTCAATAGGAGGTAAATTTTTAACATCCTCAGCCTTAATACCTTTTTCCTTCATAGATTTCTTTGCCTCTAGCATATCTTCAGGAATGAGATATAATTTACCCCACTTCTTCGGAGTGGGTTTAGGTGGTGATTCGGGAATAGTCCAATCATCATAGTTTTTCAATATGTTATTCAATAATTCCTCAGCTTGTCCAACAGTTCATTCCGTGAAAACACAACCAACACAACTATCTAGGAAGTCCCTAGAAGCATTAGTTAGTCCATTATAGAAGATATCAAGTATTTCATTTTTCTTAAGAGGATGATCATGCAAAGCATTAAGTAACTTGCAAACCCTCTCCCAAGCTTGTGGGAGACTCTCTTCTTTAGTTTGCACAAAGTTAAATATTTCCTGTAAGGCAGCTTGTTTCTTATGAGCAGGAAAATATTTTTCAGAGAAGTAATAAATCATATCCCGAGGACTACACACACAGCCAGGAGCAAGAGTATTGTACCAAGCTTTAGCATCACCCTTTAATGAGAAATGAAATAATTTGAGAATAAAGTAATTGCGAGTTTTCTCATCATGAGTAAAAAGGGTGGCTATATCATTCAACTTAGTTAGATGTGCCACAACAGTTTCAGTTTCATAACCATGGAAAGGATCAGATTCAACCAAAGTGATTAACTCTGGGTCGACAGAGAATTCATAATCCTTATCATCAATAAAGATAGGGGAAATAGCAAACTTAGGATCACACTTCATTCTAGCATTCAGAGATTGTTCTTTATACTTGTGTAATAATTTCTCTAGATCATCTCTATCTTTCCAAGCAAGAATATCTCTAGTTGCTTCTTCACTCATAACATAATCTTCCAGTACCTTAGGCAATTCATATCTAGGAAGACTAGTTCTAGTAGGTGTTTCAGGAGATTCAGTTTCAAGCTCATCATCAGATTCAACAACATCATGTTGTATTACTCTAGCAATTTGTTTATCAAGAAATCCACCAAGTGGCACATCATCATTATCAAGCAAGGTACTAGCATCATCATAAGCATCATTCATAGTAGAAGTAGCATCATCAATAACTTGCGACATATCCGAATTGATAGCATGTGGTGTTAATGCAAGTTTATTCATAACAGAAGGTGAATCTAAAGCAGAACTGAATGGAAGTTCCATACCTCCCCTCGTCCTTGAGGGAAATATCTTAGTCTTAGGATCCTTCAGATTCTTCATAGTGATAATATGATAATAATCCCAAGTGACTCAACAAATATAGCTATGCTCCCCGGCAACGGCACCAGAAAAAGGTCTTGATAACCCACGAGTATAGGGATCGCAACAGTTTTCGAGGGTAGAGTATTCGACCCAAATTTATAGATTCGACACAAGGGGCGCCAAATAATATTTGAAGGTATTAGCAGCTGAGTTGTGAATTCAACCACACTTGGAGATTAATTATCTGCAGCAAGAAATCAGTAGCAAAGTAATATGATAGTTTTGATAGTGATGATAGCAGCAATAGTAACGGTAATAGTGATAGCAGTAATTTTGTAGCAAGCGTAACAGTGATGATAGCAGTAGTAAGTTAGCAGAAAGAATATAAGATAAACTCGTAGGCATTGGATCGGTGACTTGTTGGATGATATTCATCATGTGATAGTTATAACCTAGGGCTATTAGGTACTAGCTCCAGTTCATCGATATAATGTAGGCATGTATTCCGTAAATAGTCATACGTGCTTTATTAAAAGAACTTGCATGACATCTTTTGTCCTACCCTCCCGTGGCAGTGGGGTCAATATTGGAAATTAAGGTATATTAGGGCCTCCTTTTAGTAGAGAACCGGAACAGCGCATTAACACATAGTGAATACATGAACTCCTCAAACTATGGTAATCACCGGAAGAAGTCCCGGTTATTGTCACTCTAGGGTTACCGGATCATAACACGTAGTAGGTGACTATAACTTGCAAGATCGGATCTAGAACATGGATATAATGATGATAACATAAACGGTTCAGATCTGAAATCATGACACCCGGGCCCAAAGTGACAAGCATTAAGCATGGCAAAGTCATAGCAACATCAATATAAGAACATAGTGGATACTAGGGATCAAGCCCTAATGAAACTAACTCGATTACATGATGAATCTCATCCAACTCCTCACCGACTAGCTAGCCTACGAAGGAATTACTCACTCCCGGTGGGGAGCATCATGGAATTGGCGATGGCGAAGGGTTGGTGATGATGAAGAATGAAGATCCCCCTCTCCGGACCCCCAAACGGACTCCAGATCTACCCTCCCAAGGAACAACAAGGCTTGGAGGCGGCTCCGTCTCGTGGATCGCGATAATTCTTTCTCCCTGTTTTTTCTCCAAAAATAGGATTTTATAGCGTAGGAATCATGTTCTGCGGGGCCACCAGGTGGGGACAACCCACCTGGGCGCGCCAGGAGAGGGGGCGCGCCCTGGTGGGTTGTGCCCACCCAGGTGCCCCTCTCTGGCAGGTCTTGGCTCCAGAAATTCTTATTATTGATATAAAAATCCTCGCAAAGTTTTGTTCCATTCTAAGAACTTTTATCTCTGCACAAAAACAACACCATGGTAGTTTTGCTGAAAACAACGTCAGTCCGGGGTTAGTTTCATTCAAATCATGCAAATTAGAGTCCAAAACAAGAGGAAAAGCGTTAGAAAAAGTAGATACATTGGAGACGTATCACATACCGGTCCGGTTGCGGACTGTTGGCTTGTCCGGGCGCGCAGACATGTGCCGTTGTTGCCTAATTGTTGTGGACTTCTCCTGCCACGTACGACCGTGTGTCTCGTCGTCCGTCCATTTGTGTTCACGTCCTTCTGCTTCGGCCGTCACCGCTCTATCCCTAAGTACAGCGCACCCTCCATCGATGAGCAATGGGCTGCAGCTGCGTCGTCCCTTCGGACCACAGCGTCGCCGCCTCATGGTTTTCACCATGGCTGCATTGACCTATGCGTTGCCGCTACGTCGTTCCATTGGGCCGTAGTGCCACGGCCCACCGTCGCCCCGAGGCCGTCCGCTTCAGGTTGTCCCTGTGGCTGCACCGACCCTCGCGCTGCTGCTGCATCGCCCGTCGGGCCGTAGTGAGAGTGGCATGCAGTCCTTGCTACCGCCCCGTGGTTCCCCTCGTGGCTGCACCGATCCACACCACTGCTGCATCTCCCCTTCGGACTGTAGTGTCGTGGCACGTGATCCCTGCCGCCGCCTTGAGGCTGTTCCCGTGGTTGCACCACCTCGCATGCTGTCACTGTGTTGCCCCTTCGGGTCATAGTGCCGCAGCCCGTGGTCAACCGCCGCACCGAGGCCGTCTGCTCCAGGTCATCCCCGAGGCTGCACCGACCCTCGCGCTGCCGCTGCGTCGCCCCATCTGGCCGTAGCGAGCATGGCACGCGATCCCTGCAGCCACCCTAAGGTCTTCTTCACCGTCGCCCCGACCTGCCCACCGCCGTTGCATCACCCCCTTTGTGCCGTAACACCGCGGCCCGCGGTCCACTACCGTCCACGCGCATTGACTTCCATGTGATATGTGCCATGCCGCCTTCCTTGGCGCGGGACCTTCACCGTCCGCGCCAGTCTTCGTCACGCTGTCGGGTTCATTATCGCCTACTTCGAGCACCGCTACCGCGCTGCTTCTCTAGCCACCGCCGCCGCCTCCTTAGGCCGCCGCCGCCGTTGCTCAACTTCCGCGGCTCCACGGCGACTACCTCGACACCAGCGACCCCCGACTCGACACCGACCACAATGTTTTTCGCATGGCTACCTCGACTACGGCTACACCACCTACGCTCTTGGCTACGTTGACAAACAGCACAAAGGGCTACCGCCTTGCTTGAGCAACCTCGTAGGTTTCCACTCCAACTAGCCACACCTTCCATGATGCATCGACCGTTATGACTGTGTGTGGGGGGGTGTCCGTCGGCTTACCTTCGGATTATTCTCCGGTCTCACCGTCTGCGTCAGTACCGTTGTGACCGCGGGGGGTTGTTGAGTATCATGATTATTAGGAAAGCTAGGATAGCGTAGGATATTATTCTACCTTGCCTTGTACTCGAAGATGATCATGTACTCCTATATATATGCCCATGAGGCTCAAGTAATACAACGAACAATTCCACCATAACTTCTCTCTCCCTTCTAACATGGTATCAGAGCCAAGAGGTCTTGAGCTCAAGACCCGGATGGCGCAATTAAATTGCAGCCCACTTTTGGTCCATGTTTAGGCCTGAGGGAGCCACACGTGAGGGGGAGTGTTGACGTATAATGTGCTTCCTAGTCTCTTCCATCAGATCGGTCTTTTGCTTGCATTGGCTAGAGCATGCACTTCTACAGTCTCCTACTGGATTGATACCTTGGTTCTCTAACTGAGGGAAATAATTATCTCTACTTTGCTGCATCACCCTTTCCTCTTCAAGGGAAAACCAACGCAAGCTCAAGAAGTAGCACCGACCTCCACGCAGCGATGAGGCGCCTAGCACCTTTGACCTTCCTCGCGAAGTACCCATCTTCGTACGCCTCCTCCGCACGATGACGCGCCCGCCCCCAAAGCTCCACCGCCTCCTTTTCCAAGCGGCCTCACGGGCTTCACAGGCCGCCTGGTACCTGGCTTCCTCCTCCGGCATCTCCTTCTTTAACGCCACTTGCCTGGCTTTCTCAGTCAGCGGCAGCGACTTCCACGGACAAAGATTGTACTGGCCCCAAAACCACTCCAAAGTTGGGGGGGTCCGACACAACCTCGTCCGGCAGCCCGTATGGGTCCACCTTGTCGCTACTCTTCGACTGAACATCCTCGGGGGACGGCGCCTCCTCGTCGACACGTGGGAAGATCGGCGACGTCATGGAAGAGATTTATGTGTGTGTGTGAAAGAGAGAGAGAGAGAGAGAGAGAGAGAGGGAGGGAGGGAGAGAGAGAGAGAGCGAGCAAGGGGACGATGTAGATGAGAATGCAGGCAGGACGACAAGAGCAAGGTAGTATATATTGGCGGCCCGAATGTAGATCGACATGAACAGTACACACGCCAGTCGCTGAAATTTACGACTACTGTAGTTTGAATTGCACACGATTCCCGCAGCAAATGTCGTGTGTGAACTTAATAGCTCACAGTTTCCAATACAGAACCGCGTCTGATTAATAACCCGTGCCACTCACCTTCCAAACCTCGAGGTGTGAAATAGAGTGCTAATCGCGTGGGGCCTAGTTGTCATGCTAGATATTTACATTTTCTTTCCTCGTACAAGGCATGAATGCTTATTTTGTGTTACCATGGCACTTCATGCATGTGTCGAAGCTATGACACCAATATGTTTGAAAATTTCTTCTAGTTTAATGCACATGGAATTAAGTCGCACACAACAAGTACAAATATATGATTTTTTAAACCATTATGGTTAGCTGTTGCATGTACATGTAGTTCAAAGTTTAATCACAACCATTAAATGGCTAGAAAATCACTTAAATGTCTTAAAAAAGTCAAGTGACCCCTGAAATTTTCTAAGTTTTGATGTGACAATTGTATTAGTGCATGGTAACTGTAGAAAAAAAAATTAAGGCCATAAGAGGAAGCTATCATCGGTTTGTCATCAAACATGCATTGTTCCCTCTCAGAACCACGAGCCTTCTAGTGAGTTACTCCGGTTTGTGAGCGGTGTATGTCCAAACTTTCGTCAAACATGCCAATTTTTTATCACAACATCTTGGTGGCATGCCATTACATCAAGCTAGGTTTCATGTATTTCTGATCATTTTTTATTTTTTTTTGGAATTTAAATGCAATGGTACTCCATGCTCTGTGTCCAAGCTGTGACACCAATATGTTTGAAAATTCCTTCCAATTTACTGCACATGGAATTAACTAGCTCACAAGTACACAAATATGATTTTTCAAACTGTTATGGTTAGCTGTTGCATGTACATGTAGTTCAAATTTGAATTACGATCATTAAATGGCTAGAAAATAACTTAAATGTCTTAAAAATGTCAAATGACCCCTGGAATTTTCAAATTTTGACATGTCAGTTTTATTAGTGCACGTTGACTATAGGAAATTTTTGAAGGCCATAAGAGGAAGCTATCGCCGGTTCTTCATCAAACATGCACTGTGCCCTCTAGGAACTAGGAGCCTTCTAGTGAGTTGCTCCGGTTTTGTGAGGGGTGTGTGTCCAAACTTTCGTCAAACCGGCCAATTTTTTTACCACGCCATTTTGGTGCCAGGCCATCACGTCATGCAAGTTTTCATGTGTTTCTAATCATTTTTTATTTTTTTGAGATTTAAATGTCATAGCATGCACTCGATGTTTTGTGTCCAAGCCGTGAGACCAATATGTTTGAGAATCCTTCCAATTTAATGCAGATGGAATTAACTCGCACACAAGTACACAAATATGATTTTTCAAAATTGTTATGGTTAGCTGTTACATGTACATGTAGTTCAAATTTGGATTATGATCATTAAATGGCTAGAAAATCACTTAAATGTCTTAAAAAAAGGTCAAATCACCCCTGAAATTTCCCAAATTTTGACATGATAGTTGTGTTAGTGCAAGTTAATTGTAGAATTTTTTTGAAGGCCATAAGAGGAAGATATCGCCGGTTCGTTATCAAAGATGCATTGTGTCGTCTCGGAACCACGAGCCATCTAGTAAGCAGCTCCGGTTTGTGAGGGGTGTGTGTCCAAAGTTTCATAAAACAGACCAATTTTTTTACCACAACATCTTGGTGGCATGCCTAAAGTGACAGGGTACACAGATTCTCTTCCTCTTCTAACTGTTTTTCTGCAATTGTGCTGTCAGCAGCTACATCTGTGTTGAACATATTGAGCAGTTCCTCTACCACATGCATTTGCAGCATAGTAGGACATGTGCGATCTTTGCGCCACCTCTCACCACACTTAAAGCATAGGCCACGAGCTCGGAGAAATGCCCGAAGTGCAGGAATTTTGTTGGAATCTATCCCAACGCGTGCTGCATTCGTCCCACGGCGATCCTCAACAGTAACTGACGGAGTCGAGGGATGAATGAAGAATGTGGGCGTGGCTGGTACGTTGGACGATGGTGCACGGGGCGTACTTGGCTTGTTCTTGCTCTCGTGATGGTGTACCAATGCCTCGCCGTTGGCCACTTCCTCCTGAAGTAGGGCCAGCGAACAGGCGGTGTCCAAATCTGGTGGTCGATGAAGAAGCACCACTGCACGAATATCCAGACGGAGCCCCTCGATAAAACGAGTGAGGAAAAAATATGGGTGAGTTAATTCAGAGTATGAAATCAGATGATGCATCAAAGTCTGGAATCGCTCAATGAAATCAGCCACCGATGTGAGTTGCTTGGTAGCATGGAACTGTCTGATGAGTATTTGGTGCTTGTCGCGCCCAAATCGAGTGCATAACAGTGCTGTGAAGGATTCCCATACCATGCCTCTAAGCTTCTTCTGCACAGATTGTAGCCAGACAACAAAAGTGCCGGAGAAGTTCAGGATTGGCATGGGGACCCAGTAGGACTCATGCACGGTGACCATACTGAAGTAATGCTCGTAGAGCATGCGCCACAACCGTGGGTTGTCCCCGGAGAAGACGGGGAATGCCATGGTGGGTGGCTGTTGGTGTTGGGGAACGTTGCAGAAAACAAAAATTTTCCTACTCGTTTCACCAAGATCATCTAGGAGTTCATCTAGCAACGAGTGATTAGATGCATCTACATACCTTTGTAGATCGCGAGCGGAAGCGTTCAAAGAACGGGGATGATGTAGTCGAACACGACGTGATTCGAATCACCGGAGATCCTAGCACCGAACGGACGGCACCTCCGCGTTGAACACACGTACGGAACAGCCATGTCTCCTCCTTCTTGATCCAGCAAGGGAGGGAGGAGAGGTTGAGGGAGATGGCACCAGCAGCAGCACGACGGCGTGGTGTTGATGGAGCTGCAGTACTCCGGCAGAGCTTCGCTAAGCACTATGGAGTTGGAGGAGGTGTTGGGGAGGGAGAAGGAGGCAACCAAAGGCCAAGGACTCAAGGTATGAAGTCCCTCCTCTCCCCCACTATATATAGGGGTGCCAAGGGGGGGTGGCCGGCCCTAGGAGATCCAATCTCCTAGGGGGTGCGGCGGCCAAGGGGGGTTTCCCTCCCCCCCAAGGCACCTAGGAGGTGCCTTACCCTCCTAGGACTCTTGCCCCCTTGAACCCTAGGCGCATGGGCCTATGTGGGGCTGGTGCCCTTGGCCCAAGCAGGCCAAGGCGCACCCCCTACAGCCCATGTGGCCCCCGGGGATGGGTGGCCCCACCCGGTGGGCCCCCGGGACCCCTCCGGTGGTCCCGGTACAATACCGATAACCCCGAAACTTGTCCCGATGCCCGAAACAGGACTTCCCATATATAAATCTTTACCTCCGGACCATTCCGGAACTCCTCGTGACGTCCGGGATCTCATCCGGGACTCCGAACAACATTCGGGTTACTGCATATACATATCCCTACAACCCTAGCGTAACTGAACCTTAAGTGTGTAGACCCTACGGGTTCGGGAGACATGTAGACATGACCGAGATCGCTCTCCGGTCAATAACCAACAGCGGGATCTGGATACCCATGTTGGCTCCCACATGCTCCACGATGATCTCATCGGATGAACCACGATGTCGAGGATTTAATCAACCCCGTATGCAATTCCCTTTGTCAATCGATATGTTACTTGCCCGAGATTCGATCGTCGGTATCCCAATACCTCGTTCAATCTTGTTACCGGCAAGTCACTTTACTCGTACCGTAATGCATGATCCCGTGACCAAACACTTGGTCACTTTGAGCTCATTATGATGATGCATTACTGAGTGGGCCCAGTGATATCTCTCCGTCATACGGAGTGACAAATCCCAGTCTCGATCCATATAAAACAATAGATACTTTCGGAGATACCTGTAGTGCACCTTTATAGTCACCCAGTTACGTTGTGACGTTTGATACACCCAAAGCACTCCTACGGTATCCAGGAGTTATACGATCTCATGGTCGAAGGAAGAGATACTTTGACATTGCAAAAACTCTAGCAAACGAACTATACGATCTTGTGCTATGTTTAGGATTGGGTCTTGTCCATCACATCATTATCCTAATGATGTGATCCCGTTATCAATGACATCCAATGTCCATAGCCAGGAAACCATGACTATCTATTGATCAACGAGCTAGTCAACTAGAGGCTTACTAGGGACATGTTGGTGTCTGTTATTCACACATGTATTACGATTTCCGGATAACACAATTATAGCATGAATAAAGACAATTATCATGAACAAAGAAATATAATAATAATGCTTTTATTATTGCCTCTAGGGCATATTTCCAACAGTCTCCCACTTGCACTAGAGTCAATAATCTAGTTACATTGTGATGAATCGAACACCCATGGAATTCTGGTGTTGATCATGTTTTGCTCTTGGGAGAGGTTTAGTCAACGGATCTGCTACATTCAGGTCCGTATGTACTTTACAAATCTCTATGTCTCCATCTTGAACATTTTCACGGATGGAGTTGAAGCGACGCTTGATGTGCCTTGTCTTCTTGTGAAACCTGGGCTCCTTGGCAAGTGCAATAGCTCCAGTGTTGTCACAGAAGAGCTTGATCGGCCCCGACGCATTGGGTATGACTCCTAGGTCGGTGATGAACTCCTTCACCCATATTGCTTCATGTGCTGCCTCCGAGGCTGCCATGTACTCCGCTTCACATGTAGATCCCGCCACGACGCTCTGCTTGCAACTGCACCAGCTTACTGCCCCACCATTCAAAATATACACGTATCCGGTTTGTGACTTAGAGTCATCCAGATCTGTGTCGAAGCTAGCGTCGACGTAACCTTTTACGACGAGCTCTTCGTCACCTCCATAAACGAGAAACATTTCCTTAGTCCTTTTCAGGTACTTCAGGATATTCTTGACCGCTGTCCAGTGTTCCTTGCCGGGATTACTTTGGTACCTTCCTACCAAACTTACGGCAAGGTTAACATCAGGTCTGGTACACAGCATGGCATACATAATAGAACCTATGGCTGAGGCATAGGGGATGACGCTCATCTCTTCTATATCTTCTGCCGTGGTCGGACATTGAGCTGAGCTCAATTTCACACCTTGCAAAACAGGCAAGAACCCTTTCTTGGACTGATCCATTTTGAACTTCTTCAAAATCTTATCAAGATATGTGCTTTGTGAAAGACCTATGAGGCGTCTTGATCTATCCCTATAGATCTTGATGCCTAATATATAAGCAGCTTCTCCAAGGTCCTTCATTGAAAAACTCTTATTCAAGTAGGCCTTAATGCTGTCCAAAAGTTCTATATCATTTCCCATCAAAAGTATGTCATCTACATATAGTATGAGAAATGCTATAGAGCTCCCACTCACTTTCTTGTAAACACAGGCTTCTCCATAAGTCTGTGTAAACCCAAACGCTTTGATCATCTCATCAAAACGAATGTTCCAACTCCGAGATGCTTGCACCAGCCCATAAATCGAGCGTTGGAGCTTGCACACCTTGTCAGCATTTTTAGGATCGACAAAACCTTCCGGCTGCATCATATACAATTCTTCCTTAAGGAAACCATTAAGGAATGCCGTTTTGACGTCCATTTGCCAAATTTCATAATCATAAAATGCGGCAATTGCTAACATGATTCGGACGGACTTCAGCTTCGCTACCGGTGAGAAAGTCTCATCGTAGTCAACCCCTTGAACTTGTCGATAACCCTTAGCGACAAGCCGAGCTTTATAGATGGTCACATTACCATCCGCGTCTGTCTTCTTCTTAAAGATCCATTTATTTTCTATGGCTCGCCGTTCTACGGGCAAGTCAGTCAAAGTCCATACTTCGTTTTCATACATGGATCCTATCTCGGATTTCATGGCTTCTAGCCATTTGTCGGAATCCGGACCCGCCATCGCTTCTTCATAGTTCGAAGGTTCACCGTTGTCTAACAACATGATTTCCAAGACAGGGTTGCCGTACCACTCTGGTGCGGAACGTGTCCTCGTGGACCTTCGAATTTCAGTAGGAGCTTGATCAGAAGTATCTTGATCATTATCATTAACTTCCTCTCTAGTCGGTGCAGGCACCTCAGGAACATTTTCTTGAGTTGCGCCATTTTCCGGTTCAAGAGGTAATACTTCATCAAGCTCTACTTTCCTCCCACTTACTTCTTTCGAGAGAAACTCTTTCTCCAGAAAGGACCCATTCTTGGCAACAAAGATCTTGCCTTCGGATCTGAGGTAGAAGATATACCCAACAGTTTCTTTAGGGTATCCTATGAAGACGCATTTTTCCGATTTGGGTTCGAGCTTTTCAGGTTGAAGTTTCCTGACATAAGCATCGCATCCCCAAACTTTTAGAAATGACAGCTTAGGTTTCTTCCCAAACCATAATTCATACGGTGTCGTCTCAACGGATTTCGACGGGGCCCTATTTAAAGTGAATGCGGCAGTCTCTAAAGCATAGCCCCAAAAAGATAGTGGTAAATCGGCAAGAGACATCATAGATCGCACCATATCTAATAGAGTGCGATTACGACGTTCGGACACACCATTACGCTGAGGTGTTCCAGGCGGCGTGAGTTGTGAAACTATTCCACATTTTCTTAAGTGTGTACCAAACTCGTGACTCAAGTATTCTCCTCCACGATCTGATCGTAGAAACTTGATTTTCCTGTCACGTTGATTCTCAACTTCACTCTGAAATTCCTTGAACTTTTCAAAGGTCTCAGACTTGTGTTTCATTAAGTAGACATACCCATATCTACTCAAGTCATCAGTGAGGGTGAGAACATAACGATAGCCACCGCGAGCCTCAACACTCATTGGACCGCACACATCAGTATGTATGATTTCCAATAAGTTGGTTGCTCTCTCCATTGTTCCTGAGAATGGAGTCTTGGTCATTTTACCCATGAGGCATGGTTCGCACGTGTCAAATGATTCGTAATCAAGAGACTCTAAAAGTCCATCAGCATGGAGCTTCTTCATGCGTTTGACACCTATGTGACCGAGGCGGCAGTGCCACAAGTATGTGGGACTATCACTATCAATCTTACATCTTTTGGTACTTACACTATGAATATGTGTAGCATTACGCTCGAGATTCATAAAGAATAAACCATTCACCATCGGAGCATGACCATAAAACATATCTCTCATATAAATAGAACAACCATTATTCTCGGATTTAAATGAGTAGCCATCTCGAATTAAACGAGATCCTGATACAATGTTCATGCTCAAACTTGGCACAAAATAACAATTATTGAGGTTCAAAACTAATCCCGTAGGTAAATGTAGAGGTAGCGTGCCGACGGCGATCACATCGACCTTGGAACCATTCCCGACGCGCATCGTCACCTCGTCCTTCGCCAGTCTCCGTTTATTCCGCAGCTCCTGTTGTGTGTTACAAATATGAGCAACGGCACCGGTATCAAATACCCAGGAGTTACTACGATTACTGGTAAGGTACACATCAATTACATGTATATCAAATATACCTTTGGTTTTGCCGGCCTTCTTGTCCGCTAAGTATTTGGGGCAGTTCCGCTTCCAGTGACCACTTTCCTTGCAATAAAAACACTCAGTCTCGGGCTTGGGTCCATTCTTTGGCTTCTTCCCGGCAGCTTGCTTGCTGGGCGCGGCAACTACCTTGCCGTCCTTCTTGAAGTTCTTTTTACCCTTGCCCTTCTTGAACTTAGTGGTTTTATTGACCATCAACACTTGATGTTCCTTTCTGACTTCTACCTCTGCTGATTTCAGCATAGCAAATACTTCAGGAATGGTCTTTTCCATCCCCTGCATATTGAAGTTCATCACAAAGCTCTTGTAGCTCGGTGGAAGCGACTGGAGGATTCTGTCAATGACCGCATCATCCGGGAGATTAACTCCCAGCTGAGTCAAGCGGTTATGTAACCCAGACATAGTGAGTATGTGCTCACTGACAGAACTATTTTCCTCCATCTTACAGCTGAAGAATTTGTCAGAGACTTCATATCTCTCGACCCGGGCATGAGCTTGGAAAACCATTTTCAGCTCTTCGAACATCTCATATGCTCCATGTCTCTCAAAACGCTTTTGGAGCCCCGGCTCTAAGCTGTAAAGCATGCCGCACTGAACGAGGGAGTAGTCATCAGAACGTGCCTGCCAAGCGTTCATAACGTCTTGTTCTGCAGGGAGAACAGGTGCATCACCTAGCGGTGCTTGTAGGACATAATCTTTCTTGGCAGCTATGAGGATGATCCTCAGGTTCCGGACCCAGTCCGTATAGTTGCTGCCATCGTCTTTCAGCTTGGTTTTCTCTAGGAACGCGTTGAAGTTGAGGACTACGTTGGCCATTTGATCTACAAGACATATTGTAAAATTTTAGACTAAGTTCATGATAATTAAGTTCATCTAATCAAATTATAATGAACTCCCACTCAGATTTGACATCCCTTTGGTCATCTAAGTGTTACACGATCCGAGTCGACTAGGCCGTGTCCGATCATCACGTGAGACGGACTAGTCATCGTCGGTGAACATTCTCATGTAGATCGTATCTTCCATACGACTCGTGTTCGACCTTTCGGTCTCCGTGTTCCGAGGCCATGTCTGTACATGCTAGGCTCGTCAAGTTAACCCTAAGTGTTTTCGCTGTGTAAAACTGTCTTACACCCGTTGTATGTGAACGTAAGAATCTATCACACCCGATCATCACGTGGTGCTTCGAAACGACGAACTGTAGCAACGGTGCACAGTTAGGGGAGAACACTTCTTGAAATTTTGTAAGGGATCATCTTATTTACTACCGTCGTTCTAAGTAAACAAGATGCATAAAACATAATAAACATCACATGCAATTATATAAAGTAGTGACATGATATGGCCAATATCATATAGCTCCTTTGATCTTCATCTTCGGGGCTCCATGATCATCTTGTCACCGGCATGACACCATGATCTCCATCATCATGATCTCCATCATCGTGTCTTCATGAAGTTGTCACGCCAACGACTACTTCTACTTCTATGACTAACGCGTTTAGTAATAAAGTAAAGTAGTTTACATGGCGTTCTTTAATGACACGCAGGTCATACAAAAAATAAAGACAACTCCTATGGCTCCTGCCGGTTGTCATACTCATCGACATGCAAGTCGTGATTCCTATTACAATAGCATGAACATCTCATACATGACATATAGATCATTCATCATTCATCACAACTTTGGCCATATCATATCACAAAGCACTTGCTGCAAAAACAAGTTAGACGTCCTCTAATTGTTGTTTGCAAGTTTTACGTGGCTGAAGTAGGGTTCTAGCAAGAACGTTTTCTTACCTACGTGAAACCACAACGTGATTTGTCAACTTCTATTTACCCTTCATAAGGACCCTTTTCATCGAATCCGCTTCAACTAAAGTAGGAGAGACAGACACCCGCCAGCCACCTTATGCAACTTGTGCATGTTAGTCGGTGGAACCGGTCTCACGTAAGCGTACGTGTAAGGTTGGTCCGGGCCGCTTCATCCCACAATACCGCTGAAGCAAGATAAGACTAGTAGCGGCAAGAAAGTTGACAAATCTACGCCCACAACCAATTGTGTTCTACTCGTGCAAGAAGAACTACGCATAGACCTAGCTCATGATGCCACTGTTGGGGAACGTTGCAGAAAACAAAAATTTTCCTACTCGTTTCACCAAGATCATCTAGGAGTTCATCTAGCAACGAGTGATTAGATGCATCTACATACCTTTGTAGATCGCGAGCGGAAGCGTTCAAAGAACGGGGATGATGTAGTCGAACACGACGTGATTCGAATCACCGGAGATCCTAGCACCGAACGGACGGCACCTCCGCGTTCAACACACGTACGGAACAGCCACGTCTCCTCCTTCTTGATCCAGCAAGGGAGGGAGGAGAGGTTGAGGGAGATGGCACCAGCAGCAGCACGACGGCGTGGTGTTGATGGAGCTGCAGTACTCCGGCAGAGCTTCGCTAAGCACTATGGAGTTGGAGGAGGTGTTGGGGAGGGAGAAGGAGGCAACCAAAGGCCAAGGACTCAAGGTATGAAGTCCCTCCTCTCCCCCACTATATATAGGGGTGCCAAGGGGGGTGGCCGGCCCTAGGAGATCCAATCTCCTAGGGGGTGCGGCGGCCAAGGGGGGTTTCCCTCCCCCCAAGGCACCTAGGAGGTGCCTTACCCTCCTAGGACTCTTGCCCCCTTGAACCCTAGGCGCATGGGCCTATGTGGGGCTGGTGCCCTTGGCCCAAGCAGGCCAAGGCGCACCCCCTACAGCCCATGTGGCCCCCGGGGATGGGTGGCCCCACCCGGTGGGCCCCCGGGACCCCTCCGGTGGTCCCGGTACAATACCGATAACCCCGAAACTTGTCCCGATGCCCGAAACAGGACTTCCCATATATAAATCTTTACCTCCGGACCATTCCGGAACTCCTCGTGACGTCCGGGATCTCATCCGGGACTCCGAACAACATTCGGGTTACTGCATATACATATCCCTACAACCCTAGCGTAACTGAACCTTAAGTGTGTAGACCCTACGGGTTCGGGAGACATGTAGACATGACCGAGATCGCTCTCCGGTCAATAACCAACAGCGGGATCTGGATACCCATGTTGGCTCCCACATGCTCCACGATGATCTCATCGGATGAACCACGATGTCGAGGATTTAATCAACCCCGTATGCAATTCCCTTTGTCAATCGATATGTTACTTGCCCGAGATTCGATCGTCGGTATCCCAATACCTCGTTCAATCTTGTTACCGGCAAGTCACTTTACTCGTACCGTAATGCATGATCCCGTGACCAAACACTTGGTCACTTTGAGCTCATTATGATGATGCATTACTGAGTGGGCCCAGTGATATCTCTCCGTCATACGGAGTGACAAATCCCAGTCTCGATCCATATAAAACAATAGATACTTTCGGAGATACCTGTAGTGCACCTTTATAGTCACCCAGTTACGTTGTGACGTTTGATACACCCAAAGCACTCCTACGGTATCCAGGAGTTATACGATCTCATGGTCGAAGGAAGAGATACTTTGACATTGCAAAAACTCTAGCAAACGAACTATACGATCTTGTGCTATGTTTAGGATTGGGTCTTGTCCATCACATCATTATCCTAATGATGTGATCCCGTTATCAATGACATCCAATGTCCATAGCCAGGAAACCATGACTATCTATTGATCAACGAGCTAGTCAACTAGAGGCTTACTAGCGACATGTTGGTGTCTGTTATTCACACATGTATGACAATTTCCGGATAACACAATTATAGCATGAATAAAGACAATTATCATGAACAAAGAAATATAATAATAATGCTTTTATTATTGCCTCTAGGGCATATTTCCAACAGTTGGCCCATGGCGGTGAGAATAGGTGCCAAAAGTGCAGGCGGAAGAGTGAGCGTACCCGTGACCGATAGGGCCACCGGGGACTCGCGAGTAGAAGACAGGGATCCTCTAGAGAAAACCGGCATGCTGTGGCTTGATTGCCCGTGGACATCGCCTGGCGCCGTGAAGGAGAGCGGCGTCATAGATTTTCCACTAGAAGCTGGCGTGAGTGTGATACGTCTCCAATGTATCTATAATTTTTGATTGTTCCATGCTATTATATTATCAATCTTGGATGTTTTATAATCATTTTATAGTCATTTTATATCTTTTTTGGTACTAACCTATGGACATAGTGTCAAGTGCCAGTTGCTGTTTTCTGCATGTTTTTTACATCACAGGAAATAAATACCAAATGGAGTCCAAATGCAACGAAACTTTACAAAGATTTTTTTGGACCAGAAGACACCTAATGGGCCAAGGCTGCACCTGGGGGGTGCTCCAAGGAGAGCACAACCCACCAGGGTGCGCTAGGAGGCCCATACACGCCCTGGTGGGTTGTGCCCACCTCGGGTGCCCCATGGACCGCCTCTTTCCTCTATGAATGCCCCAATATTCCAGAAACCCTAGGGGAGTCGACGAAAATCAATTCTAGCTGCCGCAGAGTCCAGAACCACCAGATCCAATCTAGACACCATCACGGAAGGGTTCACCACTTCCATTGGTGCCTCTCCGATGATGCGTGAGTAGTTCTTTGTAGACCTTCGGGTCTGTAGTTAGTAGCTAGATGCTTCCTCTCTCTCGTTTGATTCTCAATACAATGGTCTCTTGGAGATCCATATGATGTAACTCTTTTTGCGTTGTGTTTGTTGGGATCAGATGAACTTTGAGGTTATGATCAGATCTACCTTTTTATTTCCATGAAAGCATTTGAGTTTCTTTGATCTCTTTTATGCACGATTGCTTATAGCCTCGTATTTCTTCGCTGATATTTGGGTTTTGTTTGGCCAACTTGATCTATATGTCTTGTAATGGGAAGATGTGCTTTTAGTGGGTTCGATCTTGCGGTGCTTGATCCCAGTGACAGAAGGGGAAACGACACGTATGTATCATTGCTACTCAGGATAAAACGATGCGGTCTATCTCTACATATATAGATCTTGTATACATCATGTCATCGCTCTTATTGCATTACTCCATTTCTCCATGAACTTAATACACTAGATGCATGCTGGATAGCGGTCGATGTGTGGAGTAATAGTAGTAGATGCAGGCAGGAGTCGGTCTACTAATCTTGGACGTGATGCCTATATAATGATCATTGCCTGGATATCTTCATGAGTATTTGAAGTTCTATCAATTGCCCAACAGTAATTTGTTTACCCACCTTTTGCTATTTTTCTCGAGAAAAGCCACTAGTGAAACCTACGGCCCCCGGGTCTCTTTCTCATATTATTTGCCTTTGCGATCTGTTTTCCTTTGCTTTTATGTTCAGATTTATTAAACCAAAAATCCAAAAATACCTTGCTGCAATTTATTTTATTTGGCATTCGATCTATCAATATTTACAACTTTCTCCCATCCACGTGGCAATTTCTGGCGCCGTTACTCGAAAGGGATCAACAACCCCTTTAACACGTCGGGTTGCGAGTATTTGTTATTTGTGTGCAGGGGCTGTTTACCTTGTGTTGCTTGGTTCTCCTACTAGTTTGATATCCTTGGTTTCATATCTGAGGGAAATACCTACCGCTGCTGTGCTGCATCATCCCTTTCTCTTTGGAGAAATGCCGACGTAGCTTTAAGCGGCATCAGACTGCAGGGATCGCAGCTTGCAGCGTGGCGACAGACAGCTCCAACTTGGCGAAGTGGGCCTCGAGCGCCGGTGTCCAGGCAGCGCGGGAGTTGATCCGGGTGGTCTACGCATCGAGCTCCTTGAGATTGGAGTTGCACTTGGCAGCCACGTCGGCGCGCTCATTGGCGTTGGAGTCCAGTCGGTTGAGGTATGCGCGCAGGTCGGGGGCCATGCCGGAGAGAAGGGCTACCTGAGCTTGATGTTGATAACGAGTCTCCAGGATGGTGGCGGCAGCAGGGGTTGTGGCGGCGGCGGGGGAAGAGTGGTAGGTGGTCTCTGATACCATGATGTTGGCAACTCGATCTCGATCTAGAATAGGGTTCACTCGGTTACAGCCTGTGAGGAGGGTAATACACTTCTATCTTAGAGTAAAACTTGTAGCAGAGGAAATAAGAAAGGAAAAAGGATGTCGTGTCGTGCCGTGATCTGATCCAAGCCCGGATGCCTCCATCTCTGGTTCCTTCTCCTTAAGTAGTGTACTCCCACATTGCACCAATGTACTTGCAGTTGGGCTGGGCAATCCGATGTGGGCGATTGGTGACGCGACCTTCTCCCTGATTCATTGCCATTGTCGCATCGGCTACCCTGTCAGCAGTGTTTTTGCTTCCTGATGGCCGAGTTGGAGTTAGGATGCTAACATACAATGGCCATATACCACCTGTACATTGCCTTTATGCAAGTCGGATGCTACCTAGACACTCGCTCCCCTCTGTTTCTGGCCGCGTGCTCCTCGGTCGTACTGCGTTGCCTCGGCCTCGCTTTCGCGCCTGGCCTCGGCCCCTCGCACTGCTCCGCCCGGGGTCAGGCTCCCTCATCGTTGTTGCACTCCGCGTGCTGGCCTCCCTCACTGCCTCCCTCTGTCTTGCCACCAGCTTGCCGCCACAGCCGCAAGCCGCACACCGGTTTGTCATTGCGCCCCGCCCGCGTGCGCCAGCTCCGCCTCTCCGTGTCCGCCCACCGACTCGCGGCCCGCACCAGCTAAAACTGGCTCCCGTCCCTCACGCATCGCAACACCACCTCCGGTTGGTCGCTGCTCTGGCTCGGCTCCACCCCCGCGCGCCTTGTGCCTCCGCCTCCACGCGGCCCCTACCAGCTCCGCCCGCGTCGCCCCGGCCCGGCTTCTCCGCCTCCTGTGCCAGCTCCGGGTGGCCGCCCCGTGCCTTCGCCCGTGTCCAGCCTCGTGAGTCCGCCCGTCCCATGAGCTCGTCTTTGCAGAGGGCCGCAGCCTGATACGTCTCCAACGTATCTATAATTTTTTATTGTTCCATGCTATTATATTATCTATTTTGGATGTTTTATATGCATTAATATGCTATTTTATATAATTTTTTGGACTAACTTATTAACCTAGAGCCTAGTGCTACTTTCTGCCTTTTCCTTGTTTTTGAGTTTTACAAAAAAAGAATATCAAACGAAGTCCAAACGGAATAAAACTTTCGCGATGATTTTTCTTGGACCAGAAGACATTCACGGAGCTTGGAGAGGGGGATAGAAGAGTTGAGGACTTCACAAGCCCTCAAGGCGCGCCCCTGGCTTCTGAGCCTCACAGGACTCCTCGAACCCTAATTTTTGCTCGATAAATTCCCAAATATTGCCAAATTACTAGAAGCGTCCACCCAAATACTTTTCCACCGCCGTAAACTTCTGTTCCCGTGAGATCCCATCTTGGGGTCTTCTCCGACACCCTCCCGGAGGGGGATTCGAAGATGGAGGGCATCTACATCAACTCTATTGCCCTTCTGATGAAGCGTGGGTACTATACCACAAGCCTACGGGTCCATAGATAGTAGCTAGATGGCTTATTTTCTCTTTATGATCTTTAATACCATGTTTTCCTCGATGTTCTTGGAGTTCTATCCGATGTAATATTCCGTTGTGGAGTGTTTGTCGAGATCTGATGAATTGTGTATTTATGACCAGACTATCTATGAATATTATTTAAGTCTTTACTAAATTGTTATATGCATGATTTTATATCTTTGTATTTCTCTTCGAATTATCGGTTTGGTTTGGCCAACTAGATTGGTTATTCTTGCAATGGGAGAGGTGCTTAGTTTTGGGTTCAAACTTGCGGCGTCCTCACCCAGTGACAAAGTAGGGGTAGCGACGCACGTATTGTGTTGTTGCCATCAAGGGTAAAGAGATGGGGTTATCATCATATTGCTTGAGTATATCCCTCTACATAATGTCATCTTACTTAAGGCGTTCCTCCGTTCTTATGAACTCCATACTCTAGATGCATGTTGGATAGCGGGCGATGTGTGGAGTAATAGTAGTAGATGCAGGCAAGAGTCGGTCTACTTGACATGGATGTGATGCCTATATTCATAATCATTGCCTTAGATATCGTCATAACTTTGCGCTTTTCTATCAATTACTCGACAGTAATTTGTTCACCCACTGTATGCTTTCTTTCAAGAGAGAAGCCTCTAGACAAACCTATGGCACCCGGGTCTATTTTCCTTCATATATTTTCAGATCTATAAACCAAAAAACCCAAAAATACCTTGCTGCAATCTATTTACTTTTATTTTGTTTTAGTTTTAGTAATCTTTTATATCTATATATATATATATATATATCAGATCTCATCCTTGCAAGTGACCATGAAGGGATTGGCAACCCCTTTATCGCGTTGGGTGCAAGTGTTTGATTGTTTGTGCAGGTGCATAGATTGGAGACTTGCGTGTACCTTCTACTGGATTGATACCTTGGTTCTCAAACTGAGGGAAATACTTATGCACCTGCACAAAGTAGACATAAGTATTTCCCTCAGTTTGAGAACCAAGGTATCAATCCAGTAGAAGGTACACACAAGTCTCCAATCTACGCACCTGCACAAACAATCAAACACTTGCACCCAACGCGATAAAGGGGTTGCCAATCCCTTCACGGTCACTTGCAAGGATGAGATCTCATAGAGATAGATATAAAAGATTACTAAAACTAAAAATAAATAAAAGTAAATAAATTGCAGAAGGTATTTTTGGGTTTTTGGTTTATAGATCTGAAAATATATGAAGGAAAATAGACCCGGGGGCCATAGGTTTCACTAGAGGCTTCTCTCTCAAAAGAAAGCATACGGTGGGTGAACAAATTACTGTCGAGCAATTGATAGAAAAGCCCAAAGTTATGGCGATATCTAAGGCAATGATTATGAAATATAGGCATTGTGTCCGTGTCAAGTAGACTGAAATGATTCTGCATCTACTACTATTACTCCACACATCGACCGACTCCTGGATGCATCTAGGGTAGTAAGCTCATGAAGAACAGACTACCGCATTAAGTAAGATGACATGATGTAGAGGAATAAACTCAAGCTATATGATGTAAACCCCATATTTTTATCCTCGATGGCAACAATTGTTGGAGATATGCCCTAGAGGCAATCATGTATGATGATATTTCCTATGTGTTTATGAATATAGATAGTCCTTCAACATTATCAATGTTGTGTATCAGCAAGTACGTGACTTGTTTGTGGGACTATGCATTGTATGATAATTGTCCTAAAAGGTCCCTACTCGAAAGGGCTGTGTGGACGCGCAGCCAACCAGACTAGCATATGACACGGTCGATGGCTTAGTCTCACTAGACATGGAGCATTGGATGCTAACCGGATAATATGGACTTGGAAGGATCTGGTCGGATTCGACGTAGTCGGATCCGAGTCGAGATAAGGTCCGAGTCGGACAGACCCAATTATGAGACGCATCGATATGTCATCTATGAGTCTCTAGTACAACATATGTTCTATGTCCTAAGACCTGAGCTGACGCATGTACTCGGGATGGTGACAGACTTGCTTTGGGCCGACCAAACGCTACTCCGTAACTGGGTAGTTATAAAGGTAGGTTTCGGGTTTGTCCAGAACCATGCTGCGAGACATGGTCGAGCAAGATGGGATTTGCCCCTCCGATCAGGAGAGATATACTCTGGGCCCCTCGTGTGATCCGACCAGGATAAGCATGGCCATGCGATAAGGATTATGAGATAATCCGGTTTGTGGTCGGCATCACTGGAACGAGAAAGAGGTCGGGCTAGCACAAGGATGACAGACTCGCCTTGAGCTCGACAACATATATCGTGTGGCAAAAGGAATTGAAGTATGATGTACAGGTTCGCTAACCAGCTTCATAGTCTGCTTGGTGTTCGGCATGCCTTGCTAGAGGCCGCTACCAACCGTGCAGTTCGGAGGTGATCCGAACTGCGACCAAGCCGACTTGAACCTAAGGGGTCGCGCGCTTAAGGGAAGGAACCTACGAGGTCGGATCCGAGGACACTGGTCGGATGTGATCCGAACTGTATTCGGATTGTGGCCGAGTAGACTTATGGGCTTTAGGGTCCGTGCGAGGCCCAAGTGTTGAGCCCGCGACGGACGCCTATATATAGTGGAGGTGCCGCACACTCATGCGGTTGATCGCTTCGGCGCTGTCACTAGGGTTTGCATGTGTTGCGAATAGACACCTCCACTCGCCGCCGGTTGTGTGATCGGACCTAGCAATCCGCCGCACGACGTTCCTCCTGCATGCGCGGATACCGTTAGAGCCGGTGCACTTGCGCTGCTCCGGCGAACCTGTACGTGGGAACCAACCACCGGTTGTACGAGGGAGATCGGACGAGGAGGAGACGATCCACGCGGACGCGCTGCCCCAACTCTTCTTCCACTGCACGACATTGCGCGTCTAGTGGTAACGAACTATGATCCATCTCCCGTAGCATATTCTTGGTTGTTCTACGCGTAGGAAATTTTAATTTGCAGTCGGTGCACCCTACCGTAGAACCCAACAGTGGTATCACAGCCTCTGCTATAGGATTTGGATTCAGATCGTATACATATTAGATATGTGGAAGCAATAGATGAGATCTGTTGTCATTGATAAGAATGGCTGTGTGCACGGTTGACGAGATCAACTGCACATGGGGATTGATGTGGCTATGTTTTCTGTTGATTGGGATCGATGAGGTCGTGACATGATCTACCCCTACCGGTCGGTTATCCGCCATCGGGACCGTCGTGTGCGTAGCGCCTTGTATTTCGTACACGATCACTCAAACCGGTAGAATACGATTCTATGCATAACTTTATTTTGCAGGGTTTGATGTGAATAGTATGGCTCATGTGTATATGATGCATGTGTGTAAATTATAAATGGCCTGCATGTCATGTTTGTCAGCCGGCAGGAGCCAAAGTGCTGTCATTATATTGTATAAGGACCTGTGTGTCGACTTGTGACTCTATGTAAAATTCATTACTAGATGTAGTAGTTGGATAATAGAGATCAGGTTGGTGGCTTGGCGTCCCGGCGTGAAAAACAAGATGGAGTTCCTAGATGGTCATCGGAGTCGGAGCCAACCTGGAAGAACATCCATGAAGGAGCCATACTATTTCACAATATGTGTTTATTTGTGATTGTTATGCTTCCTTGTTTTCTATGCATGTTAGAATGGTAGAAAGATCCCTCATGTATATCAAGCGATTTTCCATCCCCGATGTTGCACCTTCGCACGTCAAGTACGTCTAGTAGTGGGCTCATAAAATTGGGGTGCTGCTAGGTGTCCTTGAACTGAAGGGTTCGTGTCGGACACGGACATGCACTGCATTAGGTTGACTTGACAAGGCTATCAAAACGGTTTTGGGCCTTGTGGCAAAAGAGGTCGGGAGCCGGGGTATGAGATACCTACCCGACCGACAGGAGTCGTATAGAGATACGATTAGCAAGGAGTTGCTTACCGGATAGGCATGTTGTCTAGCAGTGATGCTAAAGCTCACTAGTCGCATGTGCTAGTCGGATCCTGAATCACTGAGAGTTTGCGGAGGGATGCTGACTTCAGTGGGAGTATTTCTGTTTAAGGCTAGAATTACTCTACATAAACACATTGCTTAGTGATTGCATATTTTTCTGTTGTAGATCAATGGCACCACCTGCTCAACCCAACTTTGCATTGAAATCAATTCTGGAAAAGGATAAACTGAATGGAACAAACTTTACTACCTGGTATAGAAATTTGAGAATTGTTCTCAAGCATGATAAAAAGGAACATGTTCTAGAGGATCCGCTTCCAGAGGAACCTGCCGATAATGCTAGTACCACAACCAAGAATGCCTACCAGAAACTCGTTGATGAATCAAACGAGATCAGCTGCCTCATGCTGGCTTGTATGGAGCCCGATTTGCAGCAGCATTTCGAAGACGTTGGGGCTTTCGATATGATCGAGAGTCTCAAGAGCATGTTTCAGGTGCAGGCTAGGACCGAAAGGTTCAACGTCTGGCGATCCTTGATGGATTGTAAGCTGAAGGAAGGTGATCCACTGAGCCCGCATGTGATCAAGATGATCGGATATGTGCAAGCTTTGGATCGGTTGGGCTTCCCGCTCTTGGATGAGCTGGCTACTGATGCAGTTCTGGGTTCTCTTCCGCCCAGCTATGGGACGTTCATCTCGAACTATCATATGCATGGCATGGATAAGAAGCTCACTGAATTGCATGGGATGCTCAAAGTGGCAGAGCAGGATATTAAGAAAGGCACGCATCAAGTGTTGATGGTGCAGAAATCGGCTAAGTTCAAGAAGAGTTGGTCTAAGAAGAAGGCTAAGGCAAAGGGCACGGAGATGGTAACCTCCGCCGCTGCGCCGAAGTCTGGACCGGACTCAAAGACCATTTGCTATCATTGCAAGGAAACTGGTCACTGGAAGAGGAACTGTAGCAAGTGGCTTGCAGAGCATGGCAAGAAGGCCGGGAATGCTGCTTCAGGCAAAGGTACACTTGTTGCATATGTTATAGACATTTACCTTGCTGACATACCTAGTAGCTCTTGGGTATTTGATACCGGATCGGTTGTTCATATTTGCAACTCGATGCAGGGGCTGGTAAGAACTAGGCGTGTGGCACAAGGGGAGATTGACATCAGGGTCGGCAACAAAGCAAGAGTTGCTGCGTTGGAGGTCGGCACGATGCAGCTCCAGCTTCCTTCTGGATTTATTTTGGAATTGAATAATTGTTATTACATTCCTGCACTTAGTCGGAACATTATTTCTGCCTCATGCTTGATGAGTCAGGGTTATGAATTCAATTTAAAGGACAATGGTTGTTCGATTTATTTGAATGGTATGTTCCACGGCTATGCACCCATTGTTGATGGGTTATTTATATTGAATCTAGAACAGGAACCGGTCTATAACGTGAATGTCAAGAGGCATAAGCCCAATGAGATAAATCCGACATACTTCTGGCATTGCCGGCTTGGACACATTAGTCTGAAACGCATGAAGAAGCTCCATGATGATGGACTCCTAACTTCGACCGACTTTGGGTCGTTCGAGACATGCGAATCATGCTTGCTCGGCAAGATGACTAAGTCTCCTTTCGCAAAGAGTTGTGAGAGGGCATCCGAGCTGTTGGAACTGATACACAGTGATGTGTGTGGACCAATGAGCACAACTGCCAGAGGTGGCTATCAGTACTTCGTGACTTTTACCGACGACTTGAGTAGATATGGATATATCTATTTGATGAGGCACAAGTCAGAGACTTTTGAAAAGTTCAAAGAGTTTCAAAACGAGGTGGAGAATCAGCTCGGCAAGACTATAAAACTTCTACGATCTGATCGTGGAGGTGAGTACATGAGCCAGGAGTTTGATGATCATCTGAAAAGCAGAGGTATAGTACCTCAGCTCACACCTCCGGGTACGCCACAGAGAAATGGTGTATCAGAACGGAGGAATCGCACCTTGTTGGACATGGTTCGATCTATGATGAGCAAGTCGGATTTACCCTTGTCATTCTGGGGATACGCTCTAGAAACTGCAGCTTTCACACTTAACAGGGTACCATCAAAATCCGTAGACAAGACACCACATGAGATGTGGACCGGGAAGAGTCCCAGTTTGTCTTTTCTAAAGATTTGGGGTTGTGAAGCATTTGTCAAGAAACTTATGTCAGACAAGCTTACACCCAAGTCGGATAAATGCATATTCGTGGGATATCCGAGGGAAACCTTGGGATATAACTTCTACAACCGGGAAGAGAACAAAGTGTTTGTTGCTCGGAACGGGGTTTTCCTTGAGAAAGAGTTTCTCAGTCGGGAGGCCAGTGGGAGGACGGTCCGACTCGAAGAAATTCGAGGACCACTCGGGGACGGCTCGGCTGGTGATGAGATCATACCGGAGTCAGTCAGGGAACCCGTAGTGGAAGCGGCACCGGAACCACGGAGGTCGGAAAGATTGCGCAGAGTGCGCGATGTATTGTTGCTAGAAAGCGACGAGCCGGCCACATATGCGGAAGCGATGGTGAGCCCAGATTCCGAGGCATGGCTGGAGGCCATGAGATCCGAGTTAAAGTCCATGGATGAGAATCAAGTTTGGGACTTGGTTGATCCGCCGCCTGGCGTAACGGCCATTGGTTGCAAATGGGTCTTTAAGAAGAAAACCGATGTGGATGGAAATGTTCAGATCCACAAAGCTCGGCTTGTCGCTAAGGGTTATGGACAAGTTCAAGGAATTGACTACGACGAGACTTACTCGCCGGTAGCGATGCTGAAGTCGGTGAGGATCGTACTAGCTATAGCTGCATATTTCGATTACGAGATATGGCAGATGGATGTCAAGACGGCTTTCCTTCATGGAAATTTAACCGAGGACGTGTATATGATACAGCCCGAGGGTTTTGTCGATCCGACTAGCACTAGTAAGGTATGCAAGCTCAAGAGATCCATTTATGGGTTGAGGCAAGCATCTCGGAGCTGGAACATTCATTTTGATGAGGTCGTCACTGGTTTCGGCTTCATCAAAAGCGAAGAGGACTCTTGTTTATACAAGAAGTTAAGTGGGAGCTCGATAGTGTTTTTGATCTTGTATGTGGATGACATACTACTGATCGGAAATGATATTTCGATGCTGAACTCGGTCAAGGAGTCATTGAATGGCAAGTTTTCGATGAAGGACCTTGGTGAGGCAATGTACATTTTAGGCATTAAGATCTATAGAGATAGATCAAGGAGGCTGCTCGGCTTAAGCCAGAGCACGTACATAGATAAAGTGTTGAAGCGGTTCAACATGAGTGAGGCAAAGAAAGGGTTCTTGCCACTCTCACATGGTATAAGGCTAAGCGAGACTCAGAGTCCTTCGACATCTGATGAGCGAAGCAGGATGAGTAGGATTCCGTATGCCTCGGCAATCGGATCCATCATGTATGCCATGATATGTACGCGGCCCGATGTTGCTTTTGCAATAAGCCTAACAAGTAGATACCAGGCCAACCCAGGTGAGAGTCACTGGGCAGCGGTAAAGACTATTTTGAAGTACCTGAAAAGGACTAAAGAGATGTTCCTAGTTTATGGAGGTGAGGAAGAGCTCGTCGTAAGGGGTTACGCCGATGCTAGTTTCCAAACCGACAGAGATGATTGTCGATCACAGTCCGGATTCGTGTACGTCATGAACGGAGGAGCAGTGAGCTGGATGAGTTCCAAGCAAGATACGGTGGCCGATTCTACTACAGAAGCCGAATACATTGCGGCTTGTGAAGCTGCAAAGGAAGGTGTTTGGATCCGGAACTTTCTGGATGATCTTGGTATTTTCCCAGCCTCGGTAAAACTGTTGGACCTTTATTGTGATAATTCTGGTGCCATCGCACAAGCCAAGGAGCCGAGGAATCACCACAAGGTCAGACACATAGATCGGAAATATCACCTGATACGAAAGATCGTAAAGAGTGGTGATGTAGAGTTATGCAAAATTCACACGGATGCAAATGTTGCGGATCCGTTGACTAAGCCGCTTCCACAACCCAAGCATGAGGGGCACGTTAGAGCTATGGGCATTCGATGTCTATTTGATTGACTCTAGTGCAAGTGGGAGACTGTTGGAGATATGCCCTAGAGGCAATCATGTATGATGATATTTCCTATGTGTTTATGAATAAAGATAGTCCTTGGACATTATCAATGATGTGTATCAGCAAGTACGTGACTTGTTTGTGGGACTATGCATTGTATGATGACTGTCCTAAAAGGTCCCTAGTCGAAAGGGCTATGTGGACGCGCAGCCAACTACACTAGCATATGACACGGTCGATGGCTTGGTCTCACTAGCCATGGAGCATTGGATGCTAACCGGATAATATGGACTTGGAAGGATCTGGTCGGATTCGACGTAGTCGGATCCGAGTCGAGATAAGGTCCGAGTCGGACAGACCCAACTATGAGACGCAGCGATATGTCATCTATGAGTCTCTAGTACAACATATGTTCTATGTCCTAAGACCTGAGCTGACGCATGTACTCGGGATGGTGACAGACTTGCTTTGGGCCGACCAAACGCTACTCTGTGACTGGGTTGTTACAAAGGTAGGTTTCAGGCTTGTCCAGACCCATGCCGCGAGACATGGTCAAGCAAGATGGGATTTGCCCCTCCGACCAGGAGAGATATACTCTGGGCCCCTCGTGTGATCCGACCAGGATAAGCATGGCCATGCGACAAGGATTATGAGATAATACGGATAGTGGTGGGCATCACTAAACGAGAAAGAGGTCGGGCTAGCACAAGGATGACAGACTCGCCTTGAGCTCGACAACATATATCGTGTGGCAAAAGGAATGGAAGTATGATGTACATGTTCGCTAACCAGCTTCATAGTCTGCTTGGTGTTCGGCATGCCTTGCTAGAGGCTGCTACCAATCGTGCATTTAGGAGTTGATCCGAACTGCGACCAAGCCGACTTGAACCTAAGGGGTCGTGTGCTTAAGGTAAGGAACATACGAGGATGGATCCGAGGACACTGGTCGGATGTGATCCGAACTGTATTCGGATTGTGGCCGAGTAGACTTATGGGCTTTAGGGTCCGTGCGAGGCCCAAGTGTTGAGCCCGCGTCGGACACCTATATATAGTGGAGGTGCCGCACACTCATGCGATTGATCGCTTCAGCGCTGTCACTAGGGTTTGCATGTGTTGCGAATAGACACCTCCACTCGCCGCCGGTTGTGTGATCGGACCTAGCGGTCCACCGCACGACGTTCCTCCTGCACGCGCGGATACCGTTAGAGGCGGTGCACTTGCGCCACTCCAGCAAAACTGTACGTGGGAACCGACCACCAGTTGTACGAGGGAGATCAGACGAGGAGGAGAAGATCCACGCGGACGCGCTGCCCCAACTCTTCTTTCGCTGCACGACACTGCGCGTCTAGTGGTAACGAACTGTGATCCATCTCCCGTAGCATATTCCTGGTTGTTCTGCGCGTAGGAAATTTTAATTTGCAGTCGACGCACCCTACCGTAGAACCCAACAACAATACCATACGTGCCTTGCTGCCCCTACTGTCACTGGGAAAGGACATCGCAAGATTGAACCCAAAGCTAAGCACTTCTCCCATTGCAAGAAAAAACAAACTAGTTGGCCAAACCAAACCGATAGTTTGAAGAGAATTACAAAGATATCAAATCATGCATAAAAGAATTCAGAGAAGATTCAAATAATATTCATAGATAAGATGATCATAAATCCACAATTCATCGGATCTCGACAAACACACCACAAAACAAGATTACATCGGACAGATCTGCAAGAGCATCGAGGAGAACATGGTACTAAGAATTAAGGAGATAGAAGAAGCCATCTAGCTACTAGCTATGGACCCGTAGGTCTGAGGTAAACTACTCATGCTTCATCGGAAGGGCAATAGAGTTGATGTAGAAGCCCTCCGTGATCAAATCCCCCTTCGGCAGGGTGCCAGAAAAGGTCCCTAGATGGGACGGGTCTAGAAGGTTGCAGCAGTGGAAGTGTTTTTGTGGATACTTCTAGTGGTTTGGGAATATATGTGAATATATAGGCGAAAGAATTAGGTCAAGGGAGTCACGGGGGGCCCACAAGGCAGGGGGCGCGCCCTCCACCCTTGTGGCCGCATCATGGCTCCTCTGACTTGAACTCCAAGTCTCCTAGGTGTCTTCTGGTCCAAGAAAAATCATCGCGAAGGTTTTATTCCGTTTGGTATTCCTTTTCTGCGAAACCCAAAAACAAGTTAAAAACAGAAACTGGCACTGGGCTCTAGGGTAATAGGTTAGTTCCAAAAATAATGTAAAATAACATATTAATGCATATAAAACATCCAAAACAGATAATATAATAGCATGGAACAATCAAAAATTATAGATACGTTGGAGACATATGAGTGTTGTCCTCACTAGGACAAGCCTCCCACTTATGATTAACCCCTCTCGCAAGCATCCGCAACTACGAAGGAAGAATTAAGATAAATCTAACCATAGCATGAAACATGTGGATCCAAATCAGTCCCTTGCGAAGCAACGCATAAACTAGGGTTTAAGCTTCTGTCACTCTAGCAAGCCATCATATACTTATTACTTCCCAATGCCTTCCCCTAGGCCCAAATCATGGTGAAGTGTCATGTAGTCGACGTTCACATAACACCACTAGAGGAGAGACAACATACATATCATCAAAATATCGAACGAATACCAAATTCACATGATTACTTATAACAAGACTTCTCCCATGTCCTCAGGAACAAATGCAACTACTCACAAAGCATATTCATGTTCATAATCAGAGGAGTATTAATTATCATTAAGGATCTGAACATATGATCTTCCACCGAATAAACCAACTAGCATCAACTACAAGGAGTAATCAACACTACTAGCAACCCACATGTACCAATCTGAGGTTTTGAGACAAAGCTCAGATACAAGAGATGAACTAGGGTTTGAGAGGAGATGGTGCTGGTGAAGATGTTGATGGAGATTGACCCCTCTTGATGAGAGGATCGTTGGTGATGATGACGACGATGATTTCCCCATCTGGGAGGGAAGTTCCCTGTGCAGAACAGCTTCGGAGCCCTAGATTGGTTCTGCCCAAGTTCCACATCGAGACGGCGGTGCTTCATCCCGAAAGCTTCCTTCTAATTTTTTTCTAGGTCAAAACCCTTCATATAGTAGAAGATGGGCACCGGAGGCCTGCCAGGTGGCCCACATGGTAGGGGGGCGCGCCCCCCACCCTTGTGACTGCCTGGTGGGTACCCTAATGACTGAAAAGTGTAGGGATCAATTGTAGCTCTTTTAGATAAGTAAGAGTGTCGAACCCAACGAGGAGCAGAAGGAAATGACAAGTGGTGTTCAGCAAGGTAATGTCTGCAAGTGCTGAAATTGTAAGTAATAGAGTAGTTTGATAGCAAGATAATTTGTAACGAGCAAGTAATGATAATAGTAGCAAAACTATAGCAAGGTAGCCCAATACTTTTGAGGCAAAGGACAGGCAGAACGGTCTCTTATGATAAGCAAAGTGTCTTGAGGGTACACGGGAATTTCATTTAGTCACTTTCACCATGTTGGTTCGATTTGTGTTCGCTACTTTGATAATTTGATATGTGGGTGGACCGGTGCTTAGGTGCTTTTCTTACTTGAACAAACCTCCTACTTATGATTAACCCTCCCGCAAGCATCCGCAACTACGAGAACAGTATTAAGAATAACTTCTAACCATAGCATTAAACTTTTGAATCCAGTCGGTCCCTTACGAAAAATCGCATAAACTGGGGTTTAAGCTTCTGTCACTCTCGCAACCTATCATCTAATTGCTACTCCACAATGCATTCCCTTAGGACCAAATATGGTGAAGTGTCATGTAGTCGACGTTCACATGACAACACTAAGGGAATCACAACATACATACTATCAAAATATCTAACATGTATCAAGTTCACATGATTACATGCAACATGATTTCTCCCGTGACCTCAAGAACAAAAGTAACTACTCACAAATGATAATCATGCTCAAGATCAGAGGGGTATTAAATTGCATATTGGATCTAAACATATAATCTTCCACCAAATAAACCATATAGTAATCAACTACAAGATGTAATCAACACTACTAGTCACCCACAAGCACCAATCTATAGTTCCGGTAACAAGACTAAACACAAGATATGAACTAGGGTTTGAGATGAGATGTTGCTATTGAAGATGTTGATGGAGATTGCCCTCCCAAGATGGGAGAGTTGTTGGTGATGATTATGACGATGATTTCCCCCTCCGGGAGGGAAGTTCCCCGGGCGGAATCACTCCGCTGGAGGGCAAAAGTGCTCCTGCACAAGTTCCGCCTCGAGATGGCGGCGCTCTGTCCTGAAAGTCCTCTCCTTATTTTTCTAGGTCAAGATGACTTATATACCAGAAGATGGGCACCAGAGGTGGACCTAGGTGAGCACAACCCACCAGGGCATGCCTGGGCTCCCTGGCGCGCCCAGGTGGGTTGTGCCCACCTGCTGGGCCCCCTCTGGTACTTATTTGCTCCAATCACTGGTACAACGAAGTCCTAAACAAACATTTTAAAACCCCTTTCAACGACGGCATTTGGAACCGTCGCCAATTGAGTGTGTCGATAGGGTGTCCTTCCCACACGACCCAGAAATCGTCGGGGATAGGCCCTCCTGGGACCCAGGCTGGGGCCGTGTGTGATAGGGCGAGGCATCGAAACCCAATCCTTTCCGTAGGTATGTACATCCCACATGGTGTATCCCAGAAATCATTTCCGTAGGTATGTGCATCCCACACGGTGAATCCCAGAAATCATTTCCGTAGGTATGTACATCCCACATGGTGGATCCCGGAAATCATTTCCGTAGGTATGTACATCCCACATGGTGAATCCCAGAAATAATTTTCGTAGGTATGTACGTCCCACACAGTGAATCCCAGAAAATCATTTCCGTAGGTATGTACATCCCACACAGTTCTTTTTGTGGAAATGTTTGTGCAAGGTGGCCTAACGCAAATAGTTCGCTGCCGGAAGCCGTGTGTGATTGTTAGTTGATCGAACATGCCTACTTTCTAGAAACCATGCGGGTTGTTTGAGTTCATCACCCACGATGCTCTCTGAGTAACCGTTTGCAATAGAAAACCCCAATAAGCAGGGTAATTAGCCTATTATTGATAATCCATATACTAATTAAACTGATATTTCTTATAAAACACGCCAGATATTTCATATCCGTATAAAAGCAACCAGGATTTCATAATCGAATTACATCAGATAGCTTTGGCACTCAGTTACGCCATTACACAACAGCACCAAGTTTCACATGCAGCATCAAGAAACTTTGGAAAGTAGAATCTTACACGGTAAATAGACAGATGAATCTCATCTAGGAAACTGCAGAAGCGGAAAGGCAAATATTGAGACTTTAGTGATGTTGAATGTCCTTGCAACTTTAGGCCAGTGGCTATGGATAATTGCCCGCCCAACCTTCGTCCTCTTCAGCAAGACTTCAATATTGTACCGTGGGTGTTGAATGAATACCTTCCTCGCCTCTTGACCATGCAGGTCGTTTGAGAGGTAATCATCGGTGAACTGCTTTGAAAAGTACTGAAAACAAAGCTATGCATAAATCGCTGATGTAAATTTTGAAATGGCGCAAGGGGTAAAAACAAGGTAAAAGAGTTGGTACCATCCTATAGTTGACTGATGTCTTCTTCATTGTGCAAACAAAGATCTTGCTGTTATTCATCGCAAGTTTCTTCATCCTAACAATCTTTCTGAGTTTCTTGACTTGACTGATATTCGTGGACATCTCATTTCCCCATATGAAAAATGGGTCAAACAGTGGGTCTAAGCCTCTGACAGCAGGACCTACATGTGCATGACCAAATTGTAAGAAACCTAAATATTAGAATGATTCCTGCAACTGCACAATAATGTGCTATTAGCCAAAGGACCCTGCTTGAACAAACCTCGATGGTAAACCGCAGTGTCTCCCATTGTTTCCCTGCAACACACATAAGCAAGATCTTGATCAGGTTAACTGAGAGTTGCCATACTATCAGTAGAATATGTATTGAGTACAGCCAAATTCAATTGGTGTCACATGCATAAAAATACAAAATTGTACCACAGCAAATGAAAATCGAATTGCAGAACTGAACCAAACAGTTAAATGGACAACAGACCAAATGACCCAAAATAGTTAACTGAGCACGGCATTGCAGAATAGAAACATGTACTAGAAGATAAGACAGTTAACCAAACAAAGAATGCTTGAGAACAGTATTACAAAATGTAGCAATTGTTGGACCAAAGTGTTAACTGAACATTACATTTCAGAGGACCAAACTGTTAACTGAACATCAGATTGCATATTAACATTACAGAGGACAAATCACTAGAAGGCACTGGCGGTGGCCTCGAGAAAACATCACAAACTGTATTTTAAAGTAGATAACCGCGCAGCGGTGTCGACAGTGACCTTGAAGACGAGGTGCTCCTCCAAGATCTGGCGGTCGACACGCATGTCAGCCATAGCGACCTCGCTCGCGCATGCAGCCGCATGATACTCGGCTCCAGGTACAATGGTTGTGGGCGGCGCTTAATTGGAGGAGGGGGCAGTGATTTCGGTGGAAGGTGTCGCTCCGTTAGTCGGGGTGTGTGGGATGGGAAAGGAGGAGGATGGTGTGGGTGGGGTGTGGATTACCTGACCATATCGATGAGGCCGCACGGCAAGAAGAAGGGTCAGCGGCAAGGAGGCCGCGTAGCAATAAGAAGGGTCGCCGTGGCTCTTTGGGTGAATTTATAGGTCCCATGTAGGAAATGGTAATAAAATTCAAACATCTAGCTGTCGTGGCTCGGCCGGAATGATTGAGAAACTTGGTTTTTTAATTCCTGTAAATCCAAAACATGGCTGAAAATCATGAAACTTGGCATGGTGTCATGACATGGCACCAACATGCTGCAGTAAATTGTTTGGCCTAATTGGGACAAGCTTTGGTGTAAACTTCCTGCAAACCGGAGCTTCCCTCAAGAAGGCTCCTGGTTCCGAGAGGGAACATGTCACCTCTGTGTGCGAAACAACATACATACACTGCCTTCTCCCGCCTAAATTTTTTTACATAGGCAGATTAGACCAAATAGAAGTATCGTGCTAAATTTTGGAATTATTCCGTGTTCGTTTGGCCTTTTTATACATTAATTGAGTTTCTGCCCATTTAATGTGTATAATTCAAATTTGAACTACAAGCACGTGCTCCAGTGCACCAAAGTTGTTGAAAAATCACATGTGTGTCCTTGGGTGAATTTCTAGGTCCCATGCAAGAGATGACAGTGAAATTCAAACATCTCGGCATCGTGGCTCTGCCAGAAAGATTGAGAAACTTGGTTATTAGTTCCTGTAATTCCAAAACACGCCTGAAAATCATGAAACTTGACATGGTCTCATGACATGGCACCAACATGTTGCGGTAATTTTTTTGGCCGAATTGGGACAAGCTTTGGTGTAGGCTTCTTGCGAACCGGAGCTTCCCTCAAGAAAGCTCGTGGTTTCAAGAGGGAACGTGTTTCCTCCGTGTGCGAAACGACATACGTACATTGCCTTCTCCCGCCTTAATTTTTTTACACAGCCAGATTAGACCAAATATAAGTACTTTGCTAAATTTTGGAATTATTCCGGGTTCGTTTGGCCTTTTTTATATATTAATTGAGTTTCTGGGCATTTAATGTGCATAATTCAAATTTTAACTACAAGCACAGGCTCCAGTGCACAAAAGTTGTTTGAAAAATCACATGTCTGTCCTTGGGTGAATTTCTAGGTCCCATGCAAGAGATGGGACTGAAATTCAAACATCTGGGCGTCGTGGCTTGGCCGAAAAGATTGAGAAACTAGGTTTTTAATTCCTGTAATTCCAAAACACGCATAAAAATCATGAAACTTGGCATGGTGTCATGACATGACACGAACATCTTGCGGTAATTTTTTTGGCTGAATTGGGACAAGCTTTGGTGTAAGATTCTTGCAAACCGGAGATTCCCTAAAGAAGGCTCGTGGTGTCGAGAGGGAACATGTCACCTCCGTGTGCGAAACGGCGTTCGTACACTGCCTTATCCCGCCTTAATTTTTTTACACATCCAGATTAGACCAAATAGAAGTACTGTGCTAAATCTTGGACTTATTCCGGGCTCGTTTCGCCTTTTATACGTTAATTGAGTTTCTGGCATTTAATGTACATAATTCAAATTTTCACTACAAGCACATGCTCCAGTGCACCAAAGTTGTTTGAAAAATCACATGTATTTCCTTGGGTGAATTTATAGGTCCCATGCAAGACATGGGAGTGAAAATCAAACATCTGGGCGTCGTGGCTCGGCCGGAAAGATTGAGAAACTTGGTTTTTTAATTCCTGTAATTCCAAAACACGCCTGAAAATCATGAAACTTTGTGTGGTGTCATGACATGGCACGAACATGCTGCGGTAATTTTTGTTGGCCGAATTGGGACAAGCTTTGGTGTAAGCTTCTTGCAAACCGGAGCTTCCCTACAGAAGGCTCGTGGTTCTTGGAGGGAACGTGTCACCTCCGTATGCGAAATGACATACGTACACTGCCTTCTCCCGCCTTAATTTTTTACACCACCAGATTAGACCTAATAGAAGTATCGTGCTAAATTTTGGAATTATTCCGGGCTCGTTTCTCCTTTTTATACATTAATTGAGTTTCTGGGCATTTAATGTGCATAATTCAAATTTGAACTACAAGCACATGCTCCATTGCACTAAAGTTGTTTGAAATATCACATGTGTGTCCTTGGGTGAATTTCTAGGGCCCATGAAAAAGATGGGACTGAAATTCAAACATCTCGGCGTCATGGCTCGGCCGGAAATATTGAGAAACTTGGGTTTTTAATTCCTGTAATTCCAAAACATGCCTGATAATCATGAAACTTGGCATGATTTCATGACATGGCACCAACATGCTACGGTAATTTTTTTGGCAGTATTGGGACAAGCTTTGGTGTAAGCTTCTTCCAAAACGGGGCTTCCCTCAAGAAGGCTCGTGGTTCCGAGAGGGAACGTGTCACCTCCGTGTGTGAAAGGACATACGTACACTGCCTTCTCCTGCCTTAATTTTTTTACATAGCCATATGAGACCAAATAGAATTACCGTGCTAAAATTTGGAATTATTTCGGGCTCGTTTCGCTTTTTTGTACATTAATTTAGTTTCTGGGCATTTAATGTGCATAATTCAAATTTGAAATACAAGCACATGCTCTAGTGCACCAAAGTTATTTGAAAAATCACATATGTGTCCTTGGGTGAATTTCTAGGTCCCATGCAAGAGATGGGAGTGAAATTCAAACATCTGGGTGTCGTGGCTCGGCCGAAAATATTGAGAAACTTGGTTTTTTAATTCCACTAATTCCAAAACACGTCTAATAATCATGAAACTTGGCATGGTATCATGACATGACACCAACATGCTGCGGTAATTTTTTGGCCGTATTGGGACAAGCTTTGGTGTAAGCTTCTTCCAAACCGAAGCTTCCCTCAAGAAGGCTCGTGGTTCCGAGAGGGAACGTGTCACCTCCGTGTGCGAAACGACATACGTACACTACCTTCTCCTGCCTTAATTTTTTTACATAGCCAAATTAGACAAAATAGAAGTACCATGATAAATTTTGGAATTATTCTGGGTTCGTTTGGACTTTTTTAAACATTAATTGAGTTTCTGGGCATTTAATGTGCATAATTCAAATTTGAACTACAAGCACATTCTCCATTGCACCAAAGTTGTTTGAAATATCACATGTGTGTCCTTGGGTGAATTTCTAGGGCACATGAAAAAGATGGGACTGAAATTCAAACATCTGGGCGTCATGGCTCGGCCGGAAATATTGAGAAACTTGGGTTTTTAATTCCTGTAATTCCAAAACACGCCTGATAATCGTGAAACTTGGCATGGTGTCATGACATGGCACCAACATGCTGCAGTAATTTTTTTGGCCGTACTGGGACAAGCTTTGGTGTAAGCTTCTTCCAAAACGGGGCTTCCCTCAAGAAGGCTCGTGGTTCCGAGAGGGAACGTGTCACCTCCGTGTGTGAAATGACATATGTACACTGCCTTCTCCCGCCTTAATTTTTTTACACGACCAGATTAGACCAAATAGAAGTACTATGCTAAATTTTGGAATTATTCCGGGTCGTTTGCCTTTTTTATCATTAATTGAGTTTCTGGGCATTTCAATGTGCATAATTCAAATTTGAACTACAAGCACAGGCTCCAGTGCACCAAAATTGTTTGCAAAATCACATGTGTGCCCTTGGGAGAATTTCTAGGTCCCATGCAAGAGATGGGAGTGAAATTCAAACATCTGGGCGTTGTGGCTCGGCCAAAAAGATTGAGAAACTTGGTTTTTCAATACCTATAATCCCGAAACACGCCTAAAAATCATGAAACTTGGCATGGTGTCATGACATGGCACAAACATGTTGCGGTAATTTTTTTGGTCGAATTGGGACAAGCTTTGGTGTAAGTTTCTTGCAAACCGGAGCTTCCCTCAAGAAGGCTCGTGGTTCTGAGAGGGAACGTGTCACCTCCTTGTGCGAAACGACATACGTACACTGCCTTCTCTGCCTTAATTTTTTTACACATCTAGATTAGACCAAAAGAAGTACCGTGCTAAATTTTGGAATTATTCCGGCCTCATTTCGCCTTTTTATACATTAATTGAGTTTATGGACATTTAATGTGCATAATTAAAATTTGAACTACAAGCACAGGCTCCAATGCACCAAAATTGTTTGAAAAATCACATGTGTGTCCTTGGGTGAATTTATAGGTCCCATGCAAGAGATGTGAGTGAAATTCAAACATCTAGGCGTCGTGGCTCGGCCGAAAAGATTGAGAAACTTGGTTTTTTAATTCCGACAATCCGAAAACATGCCTAAAAATCATGAAACCTGGCATGGTGTCATGACATGGCACGGACATGCTGCGGTAATTTTTTGGCCGAATTGGGACAAGCTTTGGTGTAAGTTTCTTGCAAACTGGAGCTTCCCTCAAGAAGGCTCGTGGTTCCGAGAGGGAACGTGTCACCTCCGTGTGCGAAACGACATACATACACTGCCTTTCCCCGCCTTAATTTTTTTACACAGCCAGATTAGACCAAATAGAAGTACCGTGCTAAATTTTGGAATTATTTCGGGCTCATTTCGCCTTTTTATACATTAATTGAGTTTATGGGCATTTAATGTGCATAATTTAAATCTGAACTACAAGCACATGCTCCAGTGCACCAAAGTTGTTTGAAAAATCACATGTGTGTCCTTGGGTGAATTTCTAGGTCCCATGCAAGAGATGGGAGTGAAATTCAAACATCTGGGCGTCGTGGCTCGACTGGAAAGATTGAGAAACTTGGTTTTTTAATTCCTATAATGCCAAAACACGGCTGAAAATCATGAAACTTGGCATGGTGTCATGACATGGCAGCAACATGCTATGGTAATTTTTTGGGCCGAATTGGAACAAGCTTTGGTGTAAGCTTCTTGCCAACCGAGCTTCCCTCAAGAAGGCTCGTGGTTCCGAGAGGGAACGTGTCACCTCCATGTGCGAAACGACATACATACACTGCCTTCTCCCGCCTTAATTTTTATTACATAGCCAGGTTAGACCAAATAGAAGTAGATGCTAAATTTTGGAATTATTCCGGGCTTGTTTCGCCTTTTTATACATTATTTGAGTTTCTGGGCATTTAATGTGCATAATTCAAATTTGAACTACAAGCACATGCTCCAGTGCACCAAAGTTGTTTGAAAAATCACATGTGTGTCCTTGGGTGAATTTCTAGGTCCCATGCAAGAGATGGGAGTGAAATTCAAACATCTGGGCGTCGTGGGTCAGCCACGAAGATTGAGAAACTTGGTTTTTTAATTCCTGTAATTCGAAAACATGCCTGAAAATCATGAAACTTGGCATGGTCTCATGACATGGCACCAACATGTTGTGGTAATTTTTTTGGCCGAATTGGGACAAGCTTTGGTGTAGGCTTCTTGCAAACTGGAGCTTCTCTCAAGAAGGCTCGTGGTTCCGAGAGGGAACGTGTCAGCTCCATGTGCGAAATGACATACGTACACTGCCTTCTCCTGCCTTAATTTTTTACACAGCTAGATTAGACCAAATAGAAGTACCGTGCTAAATTTTGGAATTATTCTGGGTTCGTTTGGCCTTTTAATACATTAATTGAGTTTCTGGGCATTTAATGTGCAGAATTCAAATTTGAACTATAAGCACAGGCTCCAGTGCACCAAAGTTGTTTGTAAAATCACATGTGTGTCCTTGGCTGAATTTTTAGGTCACATGCAAGAGATGAGACTGAAATTCAAACATCTGGGCGTCGTGGCTCGGCCGGAAAGATTGAGAAACTTGGTTTTTTAATTCCTGTAATTCCAAAACACGCCTAGAAATCATGAAACTTGGCATGGTGTCATGACATGGCACGAACATGCTGCGCTAATTTTTTTGGCGGAATTGGGACAAGCTTTGGTGTAAACTTCTTGCAAACCGGAGCTTCCCTAAGGATGGCTCGTGCTTCCGAGAGGGAACATGTCACCTCCGTGTACGAAACAGCATACGTACACTGCCTTCCCCTGTCTTAATTTTGTTACACAGCCATATTAGACCAAATAAAGTACCGTGCTAAATTTTGGAATTATTACGGGCTCGTTTCGCCTTTTAATACATTAATTGAGTTTCTGGGCATTTAATGTGCATAATTCAAATTTGAACTACAAGCACATGCTCCAGTGCACCAAAGTTGTTTGAAAAATCACATGTGTGTCCGTGGGTGAATTTCTAGGTCCCATGCAAGAGATGGGAGTGAAATTCAAACATCTGGGCGTCGTGGCTCGGCCGAAAGATGGAGAAACTTGGTTTTTTAATTCTTGTAATTCCAAAACACGCCTAGAAATCATTAAACTTGGCATGGTGTCATGATATGGCACGAACATGCTGCGCTAATTTTTTTGGCGGAATTGGGATAAGCTTTGCTGTAAACTTCTTGCAAACCGGAGCTTCCCTAAGGAAGGCTCATGGTTCCGAGAGGGAACATGTCACCTCCGTGTGTGAAACGACATACATACACTGCCTTCCCCCTCCTTAATATTTTTACACGGCCAGATTAGACCAAATAGAAGTACCGTGCTAAATTTTCGAATTATTCCGGGCTCGTTTCACCTCTTTTATACATTAATTTAGTTTCTGGGCATTTAATGTGCATAATTCAAATCTGAACTACAAGCACATGCTCCCGTGCACCAAATTGTTTGAAAAATCACATGTGTGTCCTTAGGTGAATTTCTAGGTCCCATGCAAGAGTTGGGAGTGAAATTCAAACATCTAGGAGTCGTGGCTTCGCCGGAAAGATTGAGAAACTTGGTTTTTTAATTCCCGTAATACCAAAACACGCCTGAAAATCATGAAACTTGGCATGGTGTCATGACATGGCACCAACATGCTGCGGTAATTTTTCGGGCCGAATTGGGACAAGCTTTCGTGTAAGCTTCTTGCAAACCAGAGCTTCCTTCAAGATGGCTCGTGGTTCCGAAAGGGAATGTGTCACCTCTGTGTCCGAAACGACATACGTACACTACCTTCTCCCACCTTAAATTTTTTACACAGCCAGATTAGACCAAATAGAAATACCATGCTAAATTTTGGAATTATTCCGGGCTTGTTTTGCCTTTTTATACATTAATTGAGTTTGTGGGAAATTAATGTGCATAATTCAAATTTGAACTACAAGCACATGCCCCAGTGCACCAAAATTGTTTGAAAAATCACATGTGTGTCCTTGGGTGAATTTATAGGTCCCATGCAAGAGATGTGAGTGAAATTCAAACATCTAGGCGTCGTGGCTCGGCCGAAAAGATTGAGAAACTTGGTTTTTTAATTCCGACAATCCCAAAACATGCCTAAAAATCATGAAACCTGGCATGGTGTCATGACATGGCACGGACATGCTGCGGTAATTTTTTGGCCGAATTGGGACAAGCTTTGGTGTAAGCTTCTTGCAAACCGGAGCTTCCCTCAAGAAGGCTTGTGGTTCCGAGAGGGAACGTGTCACCTCTGTATGCGAAACGACATACGTACACTGCCTTCTCACGCCTTAATTTTTTACACATCTAGATTAGACCAAATAGAAGTACCGTGCTAAATTTGGAATTATTCGTGCTCGTTTCGCCTTTATTATACATTAATTGAGTTTCTGGGCATTTAATGTGCATAATTCAAATTTGAACTACAAGCACACTCCAGTGCACCAAAGTTGTTAGAAAAATCACATGTGTGTCCTTGGGTGAATTACTGGGTCCCATTCAAGAGATGGGAGTGAAATTCAAACATCTGGAGTCGTGGCTTGACCGGAAAGATTGAGAAACTTGGTGTTTTAATTCCTGTAATTCCAAAACACGCCTGAAAATTATGAAACTTGGCACGGTGTGATGACATGGCATCAACAAGCTGCGGTAATTTTTTTGGCCGAATTGGGACATGCATTGGTGTAAGCTTCTTGGAAACCGGAGCTTCCCTCAAGAAGGCTCGTGGTTCCGATAGGGAACGTGTCGCCTCCGTGTGCGAAACGACATACGTACACTGCCTTCACCCGCCTTAATTTTTTACACAGCCAGATTAGGCCAAATAGAAGTACCGTGCTAAAATTTGGAATGATTTCGGGGTCGTTTTGCTTTTTTGTACATTAATTTAGTTCCTGGGCATTTAATGTGTAGAATTCAAATTTGAACTACAAGCACATGCTCCAGTGCACCAAAGTTGTTTGAAAAATCACATGTGTGTCCTTGGGTGAATTTCTAGGTCCCATGCAAGAGATGGGAGTGAAATTCAAACATGTGGGTGTCGTGGCTCGGCCGGAAAGATTGAGAAACTTGGTTTTTTAATTCCACTAATTCCAAAACACGCCTAATAATCATGAAACTTGGCATGGTATCATGACATGACACCAACATGCTGCGGTAATTTTTTGGCCGTATTGGGACAAGCTTTGGTGTAAGCTTCTTCCAAACCGGAGCTTCCCTCAAGAAGGCTCGTGGTTCCGAGAGGGAATGTGTCACCTCCGTGTGCGAAACGACATACGTACACTACCTTCTCCCACCTTAATTTTTTTACACAGCCAAATTAGACCGAATAGAAGTACCATGATAAATTTTGGAACAATTTCGGGCTCGTTTCTCTTTTTTGTACATTAATTTAGTTTCTGGGCATTTAATGTCCATAATTAAAATTTTAAATACAAGCACATCCTCCAGTGCACCAAAGTTGTTTGAAAAATCACATGTGTGTCCTTGGGTGAATTTCTAGGTCCCATGCAAGAGACGGGAGTGAAATTCAAACATCTGGGCATCGTAGCTCGGCCGGAAAGATTGAGAAACTTGGTTTTTTAATTCCTGTAATTCCAAAACACACCTGAAAATCATGAAACTTGGCATGTTGTCATGACATGGCACCAACATGCTGTGGTAGTTTTCTTGGCCGAATTGGGACAAGCTTTGGTTTAAGCTTCTTGCCAACCGGACCTTACCTCAAGAAGGCTCGTGGTTCCGAGAGGGAACGTGTCACCTCCGTGTGCAAAACGACATGCGTACACTGCCTTTTCCCACCTTAACTTTTTAACATTGCCAGATTAGACCAAATAGAAGTACCGTGCTAAATTTTGGAATTATTCTGGATTCGTTTGGACTTTTTTAAACATTAATTGAGTTTCTGGGCATTTAATGTGCATAATTCAAATTTGAACTACAAGCACATTCTCCATTGCACCAAAGTTGATTGAGATATCACATGCGTGTCCTTGGGTGAATTTCTAGGGCCCATGAAAAAGATGGGACTGAAATTCAAACATCTGGGCGTCATGGCTCGGCCGGAAATATTGAGAAACTTGGATTTTCAATTCCTGTAATTCCAAAACATGCCTGATAATCATGAAACTTGGCATGGTGTCATGACATGGCACCAGCATGCTGCGGTAATTTTTTTGGCCGTATTGGGACAAGCTTTGGAGTAAGCTTCTTCCAAAACGGGGCTTCCCTCAAGAAGGATCGTGGTTCCTAGAGGGAACGTGTCACCTCCGTTTGTGAAATGACATACGTACACTGCCTTCTCCCGCCTTAATTTTTTTACACGGCCAGATTAGACCAAATAGAAGTACTGTGCTAAGTTTTGGAATTATTCCGGGATAGTTTCGCTTTTTTGTATACTAATTTAGTTTCTGGGCATTTAATGTGCATAATTCAAATTTGAACTACAAGCACATGCTCCAGTGCACCAAAATTGTTTGAAATATCACATGTGTGTCCTTGGGAGAATTTCTAGGTCCCATGCAAGAGATGGGAGTGAAATTCAAACATCTGGGTGTCGTGGCTCGGCTGGAAAGATTGAGAAACTTGGTTTTTTAATTCCTGTAATTCCAAAACATGCCTGAAAATCATGAAACTTGGCATCGTGTCATGACATGGCTCGAACATGACGCTGTAATTTTTTGGCCGTATTGGGACAAGCTTTGGTGTAAGCTTCTTCCAAACCGGAGCTTCCCTCAAGAAGGCTCGTGGTTCCGAGAGGGAACATGTCACCTCCGTGTGCGAAACGACATACGTACACTGCCTTTCCCCGCCTTAATTTTTTTACACAGTCAGATTAGACCAAATAGAAGTACCGTGCTAAATTTTGGAATTATTTTGGGCTAATTTCACCTTTTTATACATTAATTGAGTTTATGGTCATTTAATGTGCATAATTTAAATTTGAATTAGAAGAACATGCTCCAGTGCACCAAAGTTGTTTGAAAAATCACATGTGTGTCCTTGGGTGAATTTCTAGGTCCCATGCAAGAGATGGGAGTGAAATTCAAACATCTGGGCGTCGTGGCTCGGCTGGAAAGATTGAGAAACTTGGTTTTTTAATTCCTATAATTCCAAAACACGCATGAAAATCATGAAACTTGGCATGGTGTCATGACATGGCAGCAACATGCTATGGTAGTTTTCTTGGACAAATTGGGACAAGCTTTGGTGTAAGCTTCTTGCAAATCGGAGCTTACCTCAAGAAGCCTCGTGGTTCCGAGAGGGAACGTGTCACCTCCGTGTGCAAAACGACATGCGTACACTGCCTTTTCCCGCCTTAATTTTTTAACATTGCCAGATTAGACCAAATAGAAGTACCGTGCTAAATTTTGGAATTATTCTAGTTTCGTTTGGACTTTTTTAAACATTAATTGAGTTTCTGAGTATTTAATGTGCGTAATGCAAATTTGAACTATAAGCACATGCTCCAGTGCACCAAAGTTGTTTGAAAAATCACATGTGTGCCCTTGGGTTAATTTCTAGGTCCCATGCAAGAGATGGGAGTGAAATTCAAACATCTGGGCGTCATGGCTTGGCTGGAAAGATTGAGAAACTTGGTTTTTTAATTCCTATAATTCCAAAACACGCCTGAAAATCATGAAACTTGGCATGGTCTCATTACATGGCACCAACATGTTGCGGTAATGTTTTTGGCCGAATTGGGACAAGCTGTGGTGTAGGCTTCTTACAAACCAGAGATTCCCTCAAGAAGGCTCGTGGTTCCGAGAGGGAACGTGTCACCTCCATGTGCGAAACGACATATGTACACTGCCTTCTTCCGCCTTAATTTTTTTACATAGTCAGATTAGACCAAATAGAAGTACCATGCTAAATTTTGGAATTATTTTGGGTTCGTTTGGCCTTTTTTATACATTAATTGAGTTTCTGGGCATTTAATATGCATAATTCAAATTTGAACTACAAGCACAGGCTCCAATGCACCAAAATTGTTTGAAAAATCACATGTGTGTCCTTGGGTGAATTTTTAGGTCCCATGCAAGAGATGGGAGTGAAATTCAAACATCTGGGTGTCGTGGCTCGGCCGAAAAGATTGAGAAACTTGGTTTTTTAATTCATATAATCCAAAAACACGCCTAAAAATCATGAAACTTGGCATGGTGTCATGACATGTCATGGACATGTTGCGGTAATTTTTTTGGCCGAATTTGGACAAGCTTTGGTGTAAGTTTCTTGCAAACCGGAGCTTCCCTCAAGAAGGCTCATGGTTCCGAGAGGGAACGTGTCACCTCCGTGTGCGAAACGACATAAGTACACTGCCTTCTCCACCTTAATTTTTTAGACAGCCAGATTAGAGCAAATAGAAGTACCGTGCTAAATTTTGGAATTATTCCGGGCTCATTTCGCCTTTTTATACATTAATTGAGTTTATGGATATTTAATGTGCATAATTAAAATTTGAACTACAAGCACAGGCTCCAGTGCACCAAAACTGCTTGAAAAATCACATGTGTGTCCTTGGGTGAATTTATAGGCCCCATGCAAGAGATGTGAGTGAAATTCAAACATCTAGGCGTCGTGGCTCGGCCGAAAAGATTGAGAAACTTGGTTTTTTAATTCCGATAATCCCAAAACACGCCTAAAAATCATGAAACTTGGCATGGTGTCATCACACGGCACGAACAAGCTGCGGTAATTTTTTTGGCCGAATTGGGACAAGCTTTGGTGTAAGTTTCTTGCAAACAGGAGCTTCCCTCAAGAAGGCTCGTGGTTCCGAGAGGGAACGTGTCACCTCCGTGTGCGAAACGACATACGTACACTGCCTTTCCCCGCCTTAATTTTTTTACACAGCCAGATTAGACCAAATAGAAGTACCGTGCTAAATTTTGGAATTATTTCGGGCTAATTTCGCCTTTTTATACATTAATTGAGTTTATGGTCATTTAATGTGCATAATTTAAATTTGAATTACAAGAACATGCTCCAGTGCACCAAAGTTGTTTGAAAAATCACATGTGTGTCCTTGGGTGAATTTCTAGGTCCCATGCAAGAGATGGGAGTGAAAGTCAAACATCTGGGCGTCGTGGCTCGGCTGGAAAGATTGAGAAACTTGGTTTTTTAATTCCTATAATTCCAAAACACGGCTGAAAATCATGAAACTTGGCATGGTGTCATGACATGGCAGCAACATGCTATGGTAATTTTTTGGGCCGAATTGGGACAAGCTTTGGTGTAACCTTCTTGCCAACCGAGCTTCCCTCAAGAAGGCTCGTGGTTCCGAGAGGGAACGTGTCACCTCCATGTGCGAAACGACATACATACACTGCCTTCTCCCGCCTTAATTTTTATTACATAGCCAGGTTAGACCAAATAGAAGTAGATGCTAAATTTTGGAATTATTCCGGGCTTGTTTCGCCTTTTTATACATTAATTGAGTTTCTGGGCATTTAATGTGCATAATTCAAATTTGAACTACAAGCACATGCTCCAGTGCACCAAAGTTGTTTGAAAAATCACATGTGTGTCCTTGGGTGAATTTCTAGGTCCCATGCAAGAGATGGGAGTGAAATTCAAACATCTGGGCCTCGTGGGTCAGCCACAAAGATTGAGAAACTTGGTTTTTTAATTCCTGTAATTCGAAAACATGCCTGAAAATCATGAAACTTGGCATGGTCTCATGACATGGCACCAACATGTTGCGGTAATTTTTTTGGCCGAATTGGGACAAGCTTTGGTGTAGGCTTCTTGCAAACTGGAGCTTCTCTCAAGAAGGCTCGTGGTTCCGAGAGGGAACGTGTCAGCTCCATGTGCGAAATGACATACGTACACTGCCTTCTCCTGCCTTAATTTTTTACACAGCTAGATTAGACCAAATAGAAGTACCATGCTAAATTTTGGAATTATTCCGGGTTCGTTTGGCCTTTTAATACATTAATTGAGTTTCTGGGCATTTAATGTGCAGAATTCAAATTTGAACTATAAGCACAGCCTCCAGTGCACCAAAGTTGTATGTAAAATCGCATGTGTGTCCTTGGCTGAATTTTTAGGTCACATGCAAGAGATGAGACTGAAATTCTAACATCTGGGCGTCGTGGCTCGGCCGGAAAGATTGAGAAACTTGGTTTTTTAATTCCTGTAATTCCAAAACACGCATAGAAATCATGAAACTTGGCATGGTGTCATGACATGGCACGAACATGCTGCGCTAATTTTTTTGGCGGAATTGGGACAAGCTTTGGTGTAAACTTCTTGCAAACCGGAGCTTCCCTATGGATGGCTCGTGGTTCTGAGAGGGAACATGTCACCTCCGTGTACGAAACAACATACGTACACTGCCTTCTCCCGCCTTAATTTTGGTACACAGCCATATTAGACCAAATAAAGTACCGTGCTAAATTTTGGAATTATTACGGGCTCGTTTCGCCTTTTAATACATTAATTGAGTTTCTGGACATTTAATGTGCATAATTCAAATTTGAACTACAAGCACATGCTCCAGTGCACCAAAGTTGTTTGAAAAATCACATGTGTGTCCGTGGGTGAATTTCTAGGTCCCATGCAAGAGATGGGAGTGAAATTCAAACATCTGGGCGTCGTGGCTCGGCCGAAAGATTGAGAAACTTGGTTTTTTAATTCTTGTAATTCCAAAACACGCCTAGAAATCATTAAACTTGGCATGGTGTCATGACATGGCACGAACATGCTGCGCTAATTTTTTTGGCGGAATTGGGATAAGCTTTGGTGTAAACTTCTTGCAAACCGGAGCTTCCCTAAGGAAGGCTCATGGTTCCGAGAGGGAACGTGTCACCTCCGTGTGCGAAACGACATACATACACTGCCTTCCCCCTCCTTAATATTGTTACACAACCAGATTAGACCAAATGGAAGTACCGTGCTAAATTTTGGAATTATTCTGGGCTCGTTTCACCTCTTTTATACATTAATTTAGTTTCTAGGCATTTAATGTGCATAATTCAAATTTGAACTACAAGCACATGCTCCCGTGCACCAAATTGTTTGAAAAATCACATGTGTGTCCTTAGGTGAATTTCTAGGTCCCATGCAAGAGTTGGGAGTGAAATTCAAACATCTAGGAGTCGTGGCTCCGCCGGAAAGATTGAGAAACTTGGTTTTTAATTCCCGTAATACCAAAACACGCCTGAAAATCATGAAACTTGGCATGGTGTCATGACATGGCACCAACATGCTGCGGTAATTTTTTGGGCCGAATTCGGACAAGCTTTCGTGTAAGCTTCTTGCAAACCAGAGCTTCCCTCAAGATGGCTCGTGGTTCCAAAAGGGAATGTGTCACCTCTGTGTCCGAAACGACATACGTACACTGCCTTCTCCCACCTTAAATTTTTTACACAGCCACATTAGACCAAATAGAAATACCATGCTAAATTTTGGAATTATTCCGGGCTTGTTTTGCCTTTTTATACATTAATTGAGTTTGTGGGAAATTAATGTGCATAATTCAAATTTGAACTACAAGCACATGCCCCAGTGCACCAAAGTTGTTTGAAAATCACATGTGTCGGTGTACTAGAGTAGGGGTACCCTATTACCCCGAACTCATGCACGGGCAGTTGCAGCGCCTCGCGGCAAGGCTTGCCGGGTGACTGCCAGGACCCTCCGTGGTTCCCTTAAAGACCATTCAAGAACAAAGTACTCAAACCAAGGCCCCGGCAAGAGGAGCTCGCCGGGAAGGGCCAACCCAGGCCCCGGCAAGAGGAGCTTGCCGGGAAGAGATAAGACCCCGGCAAGAGGAGCTTTCCGGGAAGGCCAACCCAGGCCCCGGCAAGAGGAGCTTGCCGGGAAGGCCACTCAAGGCGTATCAAGAAAGCTTGCCGCGACGCGCCCTGCGTCCCGGCAAGATCCGGCGAGCGACAAGCTTCCGGACGCGACAAGACAACGGCTGCGGCAAGGAGCTTGCAGCGGGAAACCCCCACTTCGTGCCCGCGCTCCAGCACACCTGCTAACGTGTCGCTTTGGGACTCTCCCAAGCACACGTGGCAGGAGGCCGTGCAGCTAGGGGTACGTAGTGGCAAGCGGAGATGAAGAGAAGCCCATCGTGGCAAACGGTGGCACTCCTAACGGTCACCTTTTGCACTGTTTAGGAGACTCAGACAGGCATTTAATGCCCTTGTCCCCTGCCGTCAAAGTTAGGTAGGGCGAACTGTATCCACAGTAGCGGTAGCTGCACCTACCGCATCCTTTTCCATTTTTACCCTTCTTGTCTACGTTGCCCCCTGTCGGTGACCCCTTGAGAGTATAAAAGGAGGCCCAAGCGCAACGTAGAAAAGGGTTCGAAGATTCGGCCAGTTCGGCTCATTCAACTCCAGGAACACTCTCATGCTCAGTCTGGCAGCGTCCATCGCTCCTGAGCAAGAATCCAATATACACAAACAAGCAGCAGTAGGGTTTTACGCATCTGTGCGGCCCGAAGCTGGGTAAAATCGCCCGCGTGCACTGCCTCGATCCGCTCTTTGTGCGCTCTCCGCCCCCCACCGAACCGAAAGGGGCCCTGTCCCCATAGGTGTTGGTGGAATCAGCATCGCCCCCGACATCTCTGGCGCGCCAGGTAGGGGGCGTCAAGATTGTGCGAATCCGATCCAGCGTGCACGCGAGGCTCAGCTGTTCTTCATCATCATGGCTCCTAAGGAGCGGGCAAGTAAAAGAACGGCGCCAGTGCGGCAACAGAAAAAGCTAAGTCGTGCGAAACTTTAGATATTTCCTTTCTATATAAGGTTATCCGCCTCGGAGATCTTGTTCTTTGTACGGAAAACCTGTGCGCGGAGGAATCGACTCGTAGCTAGTTGCGCCCTTACTTTGTTTCGAGTCCTCTCAACAACTTAAGTGAGCTGCTAGCGCCCTTACTTTGCTTCGAGTCCGCTCAGCAACTTAAGTGAGCCGCTAGCGCCCTTACGTTGTTTCGAATCCGCTCAACAACTTAAGCGAGCTGCAACTAGTTGCGACAAGATTACTTGTCGGTAGCGACGCGCCAGCAGGCTGCTGAAGTTCCGCACTCGACGCTCGCGGCAAGGGTGCCTGCACCGACAAGTTTCCCTAGAAAGCGTAGGGTGGACGTACAAAGAGGGGTCGAACAGGAAGATAGCATGCGCTATTTATTTGAGATTTCTGCATAGACCTGTATGCCGAGGAGCCTTCTCGGGGCTAGTTGCGCTCCATGTTGCCTCGAGTCCGCTCGGCAACTTGTGCGGTTGTGCTAGAACCAAGAAGGTAAACCTTTCCGGGAGGCGTTGTTCCCGAATAGCCGCTAAGGGCCCGTTCCCTCAAGCGCTACTGGCTGGATCATACGCACCGGAAAGCATTCCAGCAGGCATAGGGAATATGCAGCAAAAGTCGAAATTCGCAAGCGAGTTAAGTGCACTTCGGATACTAATCGCTTGCTATGTTTGAACGCAGTTATGGCCCGGGGGCTGGCAACGCCCTTAGGGCCAATCTCTTCGGCGTCAAGAACGACGAAGTTCTTCGCCATAAGCCTTTCCGGCAACGATCTTGCCGGAAGCCGGCGTCAAGAACGACGAAGTTCTTCGCCATAAGCCTTTCCGGCAACGATCTTGCGGGAGCCGGTGTCAAGAAACGAAGTTCTTCGCCATAAGCCTTTCCGGCAACGATCTTGCCGGAGCCGGCATCAAGAACGACAAGTTCTTCGCCATAAGCCTTCCTGGCAACAAGCTTGCCGGAGCCGGCATCGAGACGTCAAAGTTCTCTGCCAATAAAAGCCTTCCTGGCAACAAGCTTGCCGGAAGCCGGCATCGAGAACGTCAAAGTTCTCTGCTGAAGATAAAAGCCTTCCTGGCAACAGCTTGCCGGAAGCCGGCATCGAGAACGTCAAAGTTCTCTGCTGAAGATAAAAGCCTTCCTGGCAACAGCTTGCCGGAAGCCGGCATCGAGAACGTCAAAGTTCTCTGCTGAAGAAAGCCTTCCTGGCAACGAGCTTGCCGGAAGCCGGCATCGAGAACGTCAAAGTTCTCTGCTGAAGATAAAAGCCTTCCTGGCAACAGCTTGCCGGAAGCCGGCATCGAGAACGTCAAAGTTCTCTGCTGAAGTAAAAGCCTTCCTGGCAACAGCTTGCCGGAAGCCGGCATCGAGAACGTCAAAGTTCTCTGCTGAAGATAAAAGCCTTCCAGGCAACGAGCTTGCCGAAGCCGGCATCGAGAACGTCAAAGTTCTCTGCTGAAGATAAAAGCCTTCCTGCAACGAGCTTGCCGGAAGCGGCATCGAGAACGTCAAAGTTCTCTGCTGAAGATAAAAGCCTTCCTGGCAACAAGCTTGCCGGAAGCCGGCATCGAGAACGTCGAAGTTCTCTGCCGAAGGTAAAAGCCTTCCTGGCAACGAGCTTGCCGGAAGCCGGCATCGAGAACGTCAAAGATCTCTGCCGAAGATAAAAGCCTTCCTGGCAACTAGCTTGCCGGAAGCCAGCATCGAGAACGTCAAAGTTCCTCTGCCGAAGATAAAAGCCTTCCTGGCAATCAGCTTGCCGGAAGCCGGCATCGAGAACGTCAAAGTTCTCTGCTGAAGATAAAAGCCTTCCTGGCAATCAGCTTGCCGGAAGTCGGCATCGAGAACATCAAAGTTCTCTGCTGAAGATAAAAGCCTTACCTGGCAACCAGCTTATGCCGGAAGCTGGCATCGAGAACGTCAAAGTTCTCTGCTGAAGATAAAACCCTTCCTGGCAATAGCTTGCCGGAAGCCGGCATCGAGAACGTCAAAGTTCTCTGCTGAAGATAAAGCCTTCCTGGCAACAGGCTTGCGGAAGCGGATCGAGAAATCAAAGTTCTCTGCTGAAGATAAGCACAGCTGCTTGAGACGTCAAAGTGCTCTACCGAAGACAAAGCTTCCTGGCGATTGCCGAAGCCGGCATCGAGAACGACAAAGTTCTCTGCTGAGGATTAAAAAGCCTTCCCGGCAAAGCCAGTACGCTTGGGGCTGTGAGTGCCCAGAGAATCATCCACGGCCAAACCAGTTGCCGGGCTTGCAATATCAGACAAGTCTTTCATCCCTCATCATTGCATCCTCTTATGGACTGGGGAAACGAAACCACGTTTCTTCCCGGAAACTGCCGGTGCTCCCTCGACTCTAGGCCCTGGGGCTCGTTCTCGGGGCCAAGTTTGGTCGTAGTCGCGGCAGCAAAGGGATGAAACGAGGAGACCGCACCCACCTCGTTCCTGCCTCCGTCAAAAGCGTGAGAAAGGTCGAGCGACGTGGGAAGGCGGCAGGGTCTGTTGCCGGGAGATGAAATGTCTGTCCGAGGGATACCAAGGATTTGCTCCTTGGCGTGGGTTTAACTCGTGAGACAAATAACCCGGCAAGCATCCCCTTTTCATTAAAAAACATCCCACTCAGGTACAGTCCATAGAGGATGAAAAACATGAAAGAGAGGATTACAAGTTCTAGATACGGCTAAGGCCCGAAGGCTTACAAATTAAAAAGATAAGATGCCCGTAATCCCTTTCCTGTCCCCCTTTTCAGGAGGCAGGTCAAGGAGGCGAAAAGGGCAGAAGGAGTGCCTAGGCGAGCTATGGGTGCCAGAAGACACCAAGAGAACATCCCGGGGCCGTCCGAAGGACTGGACGGCGATGGCGGCGCTGGAGGCGGGGCTCGAAGACGGGGCGGCAGGACGTCAGCATGCTGTCGAGGGCACCACGCCCTCGTACTCCGTCTTGACGGCCTTGTCGCCTGCCCTCTTCCCCTTCCACAGCCTCCCTATGCCAGCCGCCCAAGGAGACGACCCCGGGGAGTTCAAGAGGCCGGCGACGCGGATGATGGGGTCGCTGGTGCCGCGCAAAGCGGCGCCCGGCGCCTAGTCGGACCCGCTACCCCGCCGCCCGCTACCCTCGTCGTCGCTGTCGCTCCCCTCCTCGTCACTCTCGCTCGAGGAGGAGCCTTCGCTGTCGGAGGAGCCGTCCACGCAGCACTTCGCCCGAGTGCCGAAGCACCCGAAGGCCTTGACGGAGAGAAGATCGCCCTCCATCAACTTAAAATGGAGGGTAAACCCCTCCGTCAAGCTGTGGATGCGGGCGAACGTCTTCCACCCTCGATCAAGATACATCACATTAGGGTCTGGGAATGCAACACGGACTCGTGTGCCGCTGATCCCACAGCCCCTCATGTGAAGTCTCAGCATCTCGGGCGGGTCCGACTCCATCGCGCGCGCAAACGGAGCTGGAATCCGGAGGCGACGACGAGGCACCCGGCGTAGCCTGACGAAGAACTCGCAAGGGTTGTCCCCTATATGGACCGCCGTGGGGGGAGGAGCTGCTAGCGGAGGTGAAGCTGACGCGCCGCCCCGTCCGCCTCTTCCCCGAGCGCCTCGACCTCGTCCTCGACCTCGTCCGCGACCTCGCCCCCTCCCTCTTCCCCTTATGGCTGGCTCTGCCACCACGGGCGCAGAAGAGGGAGAGATGCGCTGTCTGGCGGCGACCCTCGCCGCCACCGATGAAGGGCCTGAGTTCCCTTTCTCCATGGCAGATGGGAGAAAGGGGAGCAGAAGCTGAAGAAAGGAGAAGATGAGAGAGTGCGGGTTTCTGTGCTCCCATCCTGCTCTTTATAAAGGAGCGAGGTGGGGGCTCGGCCGCCCCGCTCAGCGAATCAAGACACGGGAAGGGCAGGGAGTCGGGGCCAACCCGCTCGCGACGGCCCAGTTTCCCACTCCACCATCCGTGACCCCAAGCGCATGGGAGCCGCGTGGCGGGGATGCAGAACCAAGGCGACAGATGAGGCGGCCTCGCTCTGCCCCGTGAACGCGGGGAGTGGACGTCCCGAAAACCGCGCGCCGGCCCCGTCCAGTAAATGCACCACGCCACCACACCTGCCTCCGTTTAGGGAGGAGGGCGTGAACCGTCCCCATCATCGTGGCCTGACGCATGCTCAGGGGGCTTAGCCCCACGCACGCCACCCACGATCTCACCCACGACGCCGCGTTTGACGCGTGCCGTTCTGGGCGTGCCCGGTGGGAGCGGAGAGATATGCGGCGTGACCTAGGCCGCGCGTGCCCGTGCACTGTTTTGGGCCTGGCCCAACAGCGCTCGGCACCGTGTGTGGCCCAGGCCCGGGGGCTCCTGTCGGTGTACTAGAGTAGGGGTACCATATTACCCCGAACTCGTGCACGAGCAGTTGCAGCGCCCCGCGGCAAGGCTTGCCGGGTGACCGCCAGAACCCTCCGTGGTTCCCTTGAAGACCATTCAAGAACAAAGTACTCAAACCAAGGCCCCGGCAAGAGGAGCTCGCCGGGAAGGGCCAACCCAGGCCCCGGCAAGAGGAGCTTGCTGGGAAGAGACAAGACCCCGGCAAGAGGAGCTTGCTGGGAAGGCCAACCCAGGCCCCGGCAAGAGGAGCTTGCCGGGAAGGGACAAGACCCCGGCAAGAGGAGCTTGCCGGGAAGGCCACTCAAGGCGTATCAAGAAATCTTGCCGCGACGCGCTTGCGTCCCGGCAAGATCCGGCGAGCGACAAGCTTCCGGACGCGACAAGACAACGGCCGCGGCAAGGAGCTTGCCGCGGGAAACCCCCACTTCGTGCCCGCGCTCCAGCACACCTGCTAACGTGTCACTTTGGGACTCTCCCAAGCACACGTGGCAGGAGGCCGTGCAGCTAGGGGTACGTGGTGGCAAGCGGAGATGAAGAGAAGCCCATCGTGGCAAACGGTGGCACTCCTAACGGTCACCTTTTGCACTGTTTAGGAAACTCAGATAGGCATTTAATGCCCTTGTCCCCTGCCGTCAGAGTTAGGTAGGGCGCACTGTATCCACAGTAGCGGTAGCTGCACCTACCGCATCCTTTTCCATTTTTACCCTTCTTGTCTACGTTGCCCCCTGTCGGTGACCCCTTGAGAGTATAAAAGGAGGCCCAAGCGCAATGTAGAAAAGGGTTCGAAGATTCGGCCAGTTTGGCTCATTCAACTCCAGGAACACTCTCACGCTCAGTCTGGCAGCGTCCATCGCTCCTGAGCAAGAATCCAATACACACAAACAAGCAGCATTAGGGTTTTACGCATCCGTGCGGCCCGAAGCTGGGTAAAATCGCCCGCGTGCACTGCCTCAATCCGCTCTTTGTGCGCTCTCCGCCCCCCACCGAACCGAAAGGGGCCCTGTCCCCATAGGTGTTGGTGGAATCAGCATCGCCCCCGACAACATGTGTGTCCTTGGGTGAATTTCTAGGCCCATGAAAGAGATGGGAGTGAAATTCAAACATCTTGGCATCGTGGCTCGGCCGGAAAGACTGAGAAACTTGGTTTTTTAATTCCTGTAATTCCAAAACACGCCTGAAAATCATGAAACTTGGCATGGTTTCATGACATGGCATAGACATGCTGCGGTAATTTTTTGGCCGAATTGGGACAAGCTTTCGTGTAAGCTTCTTGCAAACCGGAGCTTCCCTCAAGAAGGCTTGTGGTTCTGAGAGGGAACGTGTCACCTCTGTATGCGAAACGACATACGTACACTGCCTTCTCCCGCCTTAATTTTTTTACACATCTAGATTAGACCAAATAGAAGTACCGTGCTAAATTTGGAATTATTCGTGCTCGTTTCGCCTTTATTATACATTAATTGAGTTTCTGGGCATTTAATGTGCATAATTCAAATTTGAACTAGAGGCACACTCCAGTGCACCAAAGTTGTTAGAAAAATCACATGTGTGTCCCTGGGTGAATTACTGTGTCCCATTCAAGAGATGGGAGTGAAATTCAAACATCTGGGAGTCGTGGCTTCACCGGAAAGATTGAGAAACTTGGTGTTTTAATTCCTGTAATTCCAAAACACGCCTGAAAATTATGAAACCTGGCACGGTGTGATGACATGGCATCAACAAGCTGCGGTAATTTTTTTGGCCGAATTGGGACATGCATTGGTCTAAGCTTCTTGGAAACCGGAGCTTCCCTCAAGAAGGCTCGTGGTTCCGATAGGGAACGTGTCACCTCCGTGTGCTAAACGACATATGTACACTTCCTTCACCCGCCTTAATTTTTTTACACAGCCAGATTAGGCCAAATAGAAGTACCGTGCTAAAATTTGGAATTATTCCGGGCTCGTTTTTCTTTTTTGTACATTAATTTAGTTTCTGGGCATTTAATGTGTAGAATTCAAATTTAAACTACAAGAACATGCTCCAGTGCACCCAAGTTGTTTGAAAAATCACATGTATGTCCTTGGGAGAATTTCTAGGTCCCATGCAAGAGATGGGAGTGAAATTCAAACATCTGGGTGTCGTGGCTCGGCCGGAAAGATTGAGAAACTTGGTTTTTTAATTCCACTAATTCCAAAACACGCCTAATAATCATGAAACTTCGCATGGTATCATGACATGACACCAACATGCTGAGGTAATTTTTTGGCCGTATTGGGACAAGCTTTGGTGTAAGCTTCTTCCAAACCGGAGCTTCCCTCAAGAAGGCTCGTGGTTCCGAGAGGGAACGTGTCACCTCCGTGTGCGAAACGACATACGTACACTACCTTCTCCCGCCTTAATTTTTTTACACAGCCAAATTAGACCGAATAGAAGTACCTTGATAAATTTTGGAACAATTTCGGGCTCGTTTCTCTTTTTGTACATTAATTTAGTTTCTGGGCATTTAATGTGCATAATTAAAATTTTAAATACACGCACATCCTCCAGTGCACCAAAGTTGTTTGAAAAATCACATGTGTGTCCTTGGGTGAATTTCTAGGTCCCATGCAAGAGACGGGAGTGAAATTCAAACATCTGGGCATCGTAGCTTGGCCGGAAAGATTGAGAAACTTGGTTTTTTAATTCCTGTAATTCCAAAACACACCTGAAAATCATGAAACTTGGCATGTTGTCATGACATGGCACCAACATGCTGTGGTAGTTTTCTTGGCCGAATTGGGACAAGCTTTGGTTTAAGCTTCTTGCAAACCGGCCCTTACCTCAAGAAGGCTCGTGGTTCCGAGAGGGAACGTGTCACCTCCGTGTGCAAAACGACATGCGTACACTGCCTTTTCCCGCCTTAATTTTTTAACATTGCCAGATTAGACCAAATAGAAGTACCGTGCTAAATTTTGGAATTATTCTGGGTTCGTTTGGACTTTTTTAAACATTAATTGAGTTTCTAGGCATTTAATGTGCATAATTTAAATTTGAACTACAAGCACATTCTCCATTGCACCAAAGTTGTTTGAAATATCACATGTGTGTCCTTGGGTGAATTTCTAGGGCCCATGAAAAAGATGGGACTGAAATTCAAACATCTGGGCGTCATGGCTCGGCCGGAAATATTGAGAAACTTGGGTTTTCAATTCCTGTAATTCCAAAACACACCTGATAATCATGAAACTTGGCATGGTGTCATGACATGGCACCAGCATGCTGCGGTAATTTTTTTGGCCGTATTGGGACAAGATTTGGAGTAAGCTTCTTCCAAAACGGGGCTTCCCTCAAGAAGGATCGTGGTTCCTAGAGGGAACGTGTCACCTCCGTGTGTGAAATGACATACGTACACTGCCTTCTCCCGCCTTAATTTTTTTACACGGCCAGATTAGACCAAATAGAAGTACTGTGCTAAATTTTGGAATTATTCCGGGCTCGTTTCGCTTTTTTGTATACTAGTTTAGTTTCTGGGCATTTAATGTGCATAATTCAAATTTGAACTACAAGCACATGCTCCAGTGCACCAAAATTGTTTGAAAAATCACATGTGTGTCCTTGGGTGAATTTCTAGGTCCCATGCAAGAGATGGGAGTGAAATTCAAACATCTGGGTGTCGTGGCTCGGCCGGAAAGATTGAGAAACTTGGTTTTTTAATTCCTGTAATTCCAAAACACGCCTGAAAATCATGAAACTTGGCATCGTGTCATGACATGGCACGAACATGACGCTGTAATTTTTTGGCCGTATTGGGACAAGCTTTGGTGTAAGCTTCTTCCAAACCGGAGCTTCCCTCAAGAAGGCTCGTGGTTCCGAGAGGGAACGTGTCACCTCCGTGTGCGAAAGGACATATGTACACTGCCCTTCCCCGCCTAAATTTTTTTACACAGCCAGATTAGACCAAATAGAAGTATCGTGCTAAATTTTGGAATTAGTTCGAGCTAATTTCACCTTTTTATACATTAATTGAGTTTATGGTCATTTAATGTGCATAATTTAAATTTGAATTAGAAGAACATGCTCCAGTGCACCAAAGTTGTGTGAAAAATCACATGTGTGTCCTTGGGTGAATTTCTAGGTCCCATGCAAGAGATGGGAGTGAAATTCAAACATCTGGGCGTCGTGGCTCGGCTGGAAAGATTGAGAAACTTGGTTTTTTAATTCCTATAATTCCAAAACACGCATGAAAATCATGAAACTTGGCATGGTTTCATGACATGGCAGCAACATGCTATGGTAGTTTTCTTGGTCAAATTGGGACAAGCTTTGGTGTAAGCTTCTTGCAAATCGGAGCTTACCTCAAGAAGCCTCGTGGTTCCGAGAGGGAACGTGTCACCTCCGTGTGCAAAACGACATGCGTACACTGCCTTTTCCCGCCTTAATTTTTTAAGATTGCCAGATTAGACCAAATAGAAGTACCGTGCTAAATTTTGGAATTATTCTAGTTTCGTTTGGACTTTTTTAAACATTAATTGAGTTTCTGAGTATTTAATGTGCATAATTCAAATTTGAACTATAAGCACATGCTCCAGTGCACCAAAGTTGTTTGAAAAATCACATGTGTGCCCTTGGGTTAATTTCTAGGTCCCATGCAAGAGATGGGAGTGAAATTCAAACATCTGGGCGTCATGGCTTGGCTGGAAAGATTGAGAAACTTGGTTTTTTAATTCCTATAATTCCAAAACACGCCTGAAAATCGTGAAACTTGGCATGGTCTCATGACATGGCACCAACATGTTGCGGTAATGTTTTTGGCCGAATTGGGACAAGCTGTGGTGTAGGCTTCTTACAAACCAGAGATTCCCTCAAGAAGGCTCGTGGTTCCGAGAGGGAACGTGTCACCTCCGTGTGCGAAACGACATATGTACACTGCCTTCTTCCGCCTTAATTTTTTTACATAGTCAGATTAGACCAAATAGAAGTTCCATGCTAAATTTTGGAATTATTTCGGGTTCGTTTGGCCTTTTTTATACATTAATTGAGTTTCTGGGCATTTAATATGCATAATTCAAATTTGAACTACAAGCACAGGCTCCAATGCACCAAAATTGTTTGAAAAATCACATGTGTGTCCTTGGGTGAATTTTTAGGTCCCATGCAAGAGATGGGAGTGAAATTCAAACATCTGGGTGTCGTGGCTCGGCCGAAAAGATTGAGAAACTTGGTTTTTTAATTCATATAATCCCAAAACACGCCTTAAAATCATGAAACTTGGCATGGTGTCATGACATGGCATGAACATGTTGGGGTAATTTTTTTGGCCGAATTTGGACAAGCTTTGGTGTAAGTTTCTTGCAAACCGGAGCTTCCCTCAAGAAGGCTCATGGTTCCGAGAGGGAACGTGTCACCTCCGTGTGCGAAACGACATATGTACACTGCCTTCTCCACCTTAATTTTTTTACACAGCCAGATTAGAGCAAATAGAAGTACCGTGCTAAATTTTGGAATTATTCTGGGCTCATTTTGCCTTTTTATACATTAATTGAGTTTATGGACATTTAATGTGCATAATTAAAATTTGAACTACAAGCACAGGCTCCAGTGCACCAAAATTGTTTGAAAAATCACATGTGTGTCCTTGGGTGAATTTATAGGTCCCATGCAAGAGATGTGAGTGAAATTCAAACATCTAGGCGTCGTGGCTCGGCCGAAAAGATTGAGAAACTTGGTTTTTTAATTCCGATAATCCCAAAACACGCCTAAAAATCATGAAACTTGGCATGGTGTCATCACACGGCATGAACATGCTGCGGTAATTTTTTTGGCCGAATTGGGACAAGCTTTGGTGTAAGTTTCTTGCAAACAGGAGCTTCCCTCAAGAAGGCTTGTGGTTCCGAGAGGGAACGTGTCACCTCCGTGTGCGAAACGACATACGTACACTGCCTTTCCCCGCCTTAATTTTTTTACACAGCCAGATTAGACCAAATAGAAGTACCGTGCTAAATTTTGGAATTATTTCGGGCTAATTTCGCCTTTTTATACATTAATTGAGTTTATGGTCATTTAATGTGCATAATTTAAATTTGAATTACAAGAACATGCTCCGGTGCACCAAAGTTGTTTGAAAAATCACATGTGTGTCCTTGGGTGAATTTCTAGGTCCCATGCAAGAGATGGGAGTGAAATTCAAATATCTGGGCGTCGTGGCTCGGCTGGAAAGATTGAGAAACTTGGTTTTTTAATTCCTATAATTCCAAAACACGCACGAAAATCATGAAACTTGGCATGGTGTCATGACATGGCAACAACATGCTATGGTAATTTTTTGGTCCAAATTGGGACAAGCTTTGGTGTAAGCTTCTTGCAAACCGAGCTTCCGTCAAGAACGCTCGTGGTTCCAAGAGGGAACGTGTCACCTCCATGTGCGAAACGACATACGTACACTGCCTTCTCCCGCCTTAATTTTTTTACATAGCTAGGTTAGACCAAATAGAAGTAACATGCTAAATTTTGGAATAATTCCGGGCTCGTTTCGCCTTTTTATACATTAATTTAGTTTCTGGGCATTTAATGTGCATAATTAAAATTTGAACTACAAGCACATGCTCCAGTGCACCAAAGTTGTTTGAAAAATCACATGTGTGTCCTTGGTTGAATTTCTAGGTCCCATGCAAGAGATGGGAGTGAAATTCAAACATCTGGGCATCGTGGCTCGGCCGGAAAGATTGAGAAACTTTGTTTTTTCATTCCTGTAATTCCAAAACACGCCTGAAAATCATGAAACTTGGCATGGTGTCATGACATTGCACCAACATGCTGCGGTAATTTTTTGGCCGAATTGGGACAAGTTTTGTTGTAAGCTTCTTGAAAACCAGAGCTTCCCTCAAGATGGCTCATGGTTTCGAGAGGGAACGTGTCACCTCCATGTGCGAAACGACATACGTACACCCCTTTTCCCGCCTTAATATTTTACATAGCCAGATTAGACCAAATAGAAGTATCATGCTAAATTTTGGAATTATTCCGGGTTCATTTGCCCTTTTTATATATTAATTGAGTTTCTGGGCATTTAATGTGCATAATTCGAATTTGAACTACAAGCACATGCTCCAGTGCACCAAAGTTGTTTGAAAAATCACATGTGTGTCCTTGGGTGAATTTCTAGGTCCCATGGACTAGCTGGGAGTGAAATTCAAACATGTGGGCGTCGTGGCTCAGCCGCAAAGATTTAGAAACTTGGTTTTTTAATTCCTGTAATTCCAAAACATGCCTAAAAATCATGAAAGTTGGCATGGTCTAATGACATGGCACCAACATGTTGCGGTAATTTTTTTGGCCATATTTGGACAAGCTTTGGTGTAGGCTTCTTGCAAACTGGAGCTTCTCTCAAGAAGGCTCGTGGTTCCGAGAGGGAACGTGTCAGCTCCATGTGCGAAATGACATACGTACACTGCCTTCTCCTGCCTTAATTTTTTACACAGCTAGATTAGACCAAATAGATCTACCGTGCTAAATTTTGGAATTATTCCAGGTTCTTTTGGCCTTTTTATACATTAATTGAGTTTCTGGGCAATTAATGTGCAGAATTCAAATTTGAACTATAAGCACAGGCTCCAGTGCACCAAAGTTGTTTGTAAAATCACATGTGTGTCCTTGGCTGAATTTCTAGGTCCCATGCAAGAGATGAGACTGAAATTCAAACATCTGGGCGTCGTGGCTCCGCCGGAAAGATTGAGAAACTTTGTTTTTTAATTCTTGTAATTCCAAAACACGCCTAGAAATCATGAAACTTGGCATGGTGTCATGACATGGCACGAACATGCTGCGCTAATTTTTTTGGCCAAATTGGGACAAGCTTTGGTGTACACTTCTTGCAAACCGAAGCTTCCCTAAGGAAGGTTGTGGTTCCAAGAGGGAACATGTCACCTCCGTGTGCGAAACGACATACGTACACTGCCTTCTCCCGCCTTAATTTTTTTTACACAGCCACATTAGACCAAATAAAGTACCGTGCTAAATTTTGGAATTATTACGGGGTCATTTCGCCTTTTAATACATTAATTGAGTTTCTAGGCATTTAATGTGCATAATTCAAATTTGAACTACAAGCACATGCTCCAGTGCACCAAAGTTGTTTGAAAAATCACATGTGTGTCCTTGGGTGAATTTCTAAGTCCCATGCAAGAGATGGGAGTGAAATTCAAACATCTGGGTGTCATGGCTCGGCCGGAAAGATTGAGAAACTTGGTTTTTTAATTCCTGTGATTCCAAAACACGCCTGAAAATCATGAAACTTGGCGTGGTGTCATGACATGGCACGGACATGCTACGGTAATTTTTTGGCCAAATTGGGACAAGCTTTGGTGAAAGCTCCTTGTAAACCGGAGCTTCCCTCAAGAAGGCTCGTGGTTCGGAGAGGGAACGTGTCACCTCCGTGTGCGAAACGACATACATACACTGCCTTCCCCCTCCTTAATATTTTTACACAACCAGATTAGACCAAATAGAAGTACCGTGCTAAATTTTGGAATTATTCCAGGCTCGTTTCACCTCTTTTATACATTAATTTAGTTTCTGGGCATTTAATGTGCATAATTCAAATTTGAACTACAAGCACATGCTCCCGTGCACCAAATTGTTTGAAAAATCACATGTGTGTCCTTAGGTGAATTTCTAGGTCCCATGCAAGAGTTGGGAGTGAAATTCAAACATCTAGGAGTCGTGGCTCGGCCGGAAAGATTGAGAAACTTGGTTTTTTAATTCCCTTAATACCAAAACACGCCTGAAAATCATGAAATTTGGCATGGTGTCATGACATGGCACCAACATCCTGCGGTAATTTTTTGGGCCGAATTGGGACAAGCTTTAGTGTAAGCTTCTTGAAAACCAGAGCTTCCCTCAAGAAGACTCGTGGTTCCGAAAGGGAATGTGTCACCTCTGTGTCCGAAACGACATACGTACACTGCCTTCTCCCACCTTAAATTTTTTACACAACCAGATTAGACCAAATAGAAATACCATACTAAATTTTGGAATTATTCCGGGCTCATTTTGCCTTTTTATACATTAATTGAGTTTTTGGGAAATTAATGTGCATAATTCAAATTTGAACTACAAGCACATGCCCCAGTGCACCAAAGTTGTTTGAAAATCACATGTGTGTCCTTGGGTGAATTTCTAGGCCCATGCAAGAGATGGGAGTGAAATTCAAACATCTCGGCATCGTGGCTCGGCCGGAGAGACTGAGAAACTTGGTTTTTTAATTCCTGTAATTCCAAAACACGCCTGAAAATCATGAAACTTGGCATGGTGTCATGACATGGCATAAACATGCTGCGGTAATTTTTTGGCCGAATTGGGACAATCTTTGGTGTAAGCTTCTTGCAAACCGGAGCTTCCCTCAAGAAGGGTCGTGGTTCCGAGAGGGAACGTGTCACCTCTATGTGCGAAACGACATACGTACACTGCCTTCTCCCGCCTTAATTTTTTTTACACATCTAGATTAGGCCAAATAGAAGTACCGTGCTAAATTTTGGAATTATTCGTGCTCGTTTCGCCTTTATTATACATTAATTGATTTTCTGGGCATTTAATGTGCATAATTCAAATTTGAACTACAAGCACACTCCAGTGCACCAAAGTTGTTTGAAAAATCACATCTGTGTCCTTGGGTGAATTACTGGGTCCCATTGAAGAGATGGGAGTGAAATTCAAACATCTGGGAGTCGTGGCTCGACCGGAAAGATTGAGAAACTTGGTGTTTTAATTCCTGTAATTCCAAAACACGCCTGAAAATTATGAAACTTGGCACGGTGTGACGACATGGCACCAACAAGCTGAGGTAATTTTTCTGGCCGAATTGGGACAAGCTGTGGTGTAAGCTTCTTGGAAACCGGAGCTTCCCTCAAGAAGGCTCGTGGTTCCGATAGGGAACGTGTCACCTCCGTGTGCTAAACGACATACGTACACTACCTTATCCCACCTTAATTCTTTTCCACAACCAGATTAGACCAAATAGAAGTACCGTGCTAAATTTTGGAATTATTCCGGACTCATTTCATTTTTTGTACATTAATTTAGTTTTTGGGCATTTAATGTGCATAATTCAAATTTGAACTACAAGAACATGCTCCAGTGCACCAAAGTTGTTTGAAAAATCACATGTGTGTCCTTGGGTGAATTTCCAGGTCCCATGCATGAGATGGGAGTGAAATTAAAACATCTAGGCATCGTGGCTCGGCCGGAAAGATTGAGTAACTTGGTTTTTTAATTCCAGTAATTCCAAAACACGCCTGAAAATGATGAAACTTGGCATGGTGTCATGACATGGCACCAACATGCTGCGGTAGTTTTTTTGGCCGAATTGGGACAAACTTTGGTGTAAGCTTCTTGCAAACCGGAACTTCCCTCAAGATGGCTCATGGTTCTGAGAGGGAATGTGTCACCTCCTTGTGCGAAACGACATACGTACACTGCATTCTCCCGCCTTAATTTTTTTACACAGCCAGATTAGACCAAATAGATGTACCGTGCTAAATTTTGGAATTATTCCATGCTCGTTTCGCCTTTTTTATACATTAATTGAGTTTCTGGGAAATTAATGTGCATAATTCAAATTTTAAATACAAGCACATTCTCTAGTGCACCAAAGTTGTGTGAAAAATCACATGTGTGTCCTTGGGTGAATTTCTAGGTCCCATGCAAGAGATGGGAGTGAAATTCAAACATCTGGGCATCGTGGCTCGGCCGAAAAGATTGAGAAACTTGGTTTTCTAATTCCTGTAATTCCAAAACACGCCTGAAAATCATTAAACTTGGCATGGTGTCATGACATGGCACCAACATGCTGCGGTAATTTTTTTGGCCGAATTGGGACAAGCTTTGGTGTAAGCTTCTTGCAAACCGGAGCTTCCCTCAAGAAGGCTCGTGGTTCCGAGAGGGAACGTGTCACCTCCGTGTGCGAAATGACATACTAACACTGCACTCTCCCGCCTTATTTTTTTACACAGCCAGATTAGACCAAATAGAAGTACCGTGCTAAATTTTGGTATTATTCCGGGCTCGTTTCACATTTTTGTACATTAATTTAATTTATGGGCATTTAATGTGCCTAATTCAAATTTGAACTACAAGCACATGCTCCAGTGCACCAAAGTTGTTTGAAAAATCACATGTGTGTCCTTGGGTGAATTTCTAGGTCCCATGCAAGAGATGGGAGTGAAATTCAAACATCTGGGCGTCGTGGCTCGGCCGGAAATATTGAGAAACTTGGTTTTTTAATTCCTGTAATTCCAAAACACGGCTGAAAATCATGAAACTTGGCATGGTGTCATGACATGGCACCAACATTCTGCTGTAATTTTTTTGGCTGAATTGGGACAAGCTTTGGTGTAAGCTTCTTGCAAATCGGAGCTTCCCTCAAGAAGGCTCGTGGTTCCGAGGGGGAACGTATCACCTCCGTGTGCGAAACGACATACGTACACTGCCTTCTCCCGCCTTAATTTTATTTACACAGCTAGATTAGACCAAATAGAAGTACCATGCTAAATTTTGGAATTATTCCGGGCTCGTTTCGCTTTTTTGTACATTCGTTTAGTTTCTGGGCATTTAATGTGCCTAATTCAGATTTGAACTACAAGCACATGCTCCAGTGCACCAAAGTTGTTTGAAAAATCACATGTGTGTCCTTGGGTGAATTTCTAGGTCCCATCCAAGATATGGGAGTGAAATTCAAACATCTAGGCGTCGTGGCTCGGCCGAAAAGATTGAGAAACTTGGTTTTTTAATTCCTATAATTCCAAAACACGCCTGAAAATCATGAACTTGGCATGGTGTCATGACATGGCACCAACATGCTGCGGTAGTTTTTTTGGCCAAATTGGGACAAGCTTTGGTGTAAGCTTCTTGGAAACTGGAGCTTCCCTCAAGAAGGCTCGTGGTTCCTAGAGGGAACGTGCACCTCCGTGTGCGAAACAACATACGTACACACTGCCTTTTCCCACCTTAATTTTTTTACACAGCCAGATTAGACCAAATAGAAGTACATTGCTAAATTTTGGAATTATTTTGGGTTCGTTCGACCTTTGTATACATTAATTGAGTTTTTGGGCATTTAATGTGCATAATTCAAATTTGAACTACAAGCACATGCTCCAGTGCACCCAAGTTGTTTGAAAAATCACATGTGTGTCCTTGGGTGATTTCGAGGTCCCATGCAAGAGATGGGAGTGAAATTGAAACATCTGGGCGTCGTGGCTCGGCCGGGAAGATTGAGAAACTTGGTTTTTTTAATTCCTGTAATGCCAAAACACGCCTGAAAATCATGAAACTTGGCATGGTCTCATGACATGGCGCCAACATGCTGTGGTAATTTTTCTCTCCGATTTGGGAAGGTGCACACATTAACAATCAACAAAGTCATTTTGGAACAAGTGCTGTCATGTGACAAATTGGAAACGCAAGTATAATTGAAACCATGGGCGTTCAACTTACCAATTACGTGCGGCCATGCATCCCCTTCTTTTATTGGCTAGGAGGTGCCGTGCGGGGTAGCTATTTGAGTACGAGAGGCATGCGATCAGACCCCTGCGCGTGCTCATCGAGAGGAGAGCCCTTTTGACCGCTACCCACCACGCACCTCCCTCCCAACGTCTCTATTAATGGCGCCCGAGCACCTGTTCTATGGCGTGGCTATATGTCTCACTGGACTGGGATTTTAGAGAGAAAAATGAAAATCTGAAAAGAAAGTTCTTCATGGATCTTGATGTAAGATCCGATGGACCTATATAGCTTCGACTGCGACTTATAGCAAGCTTGATGAATATAAGGACGATGACATTGGATAATAATTGTCTAACATATTTATAAACATAATTAAAAAAGCCACATGCGGCAACGCCCGATATACACAAGGGCAAAAGAAGAAGGAAGCCACAGCAGGATCTAGTCTCCGCGGCGGGCGGTGACGAGCTCTTTTTTGTCCTCAAGATGCTGGTTGAGAGCATCCACGGATTCCTCCACCAGCCTTCTGCGCTCGATGCGTAGCATGGCATTCTCGTCCATAAGTTTCTCGACGATGACGCTGGTCCTCTTCAACAAGGCAGTGGTCTGCTCCTGCTGCTCCGCACTTCCGACGATCTTCGCCCTCAACAGGTCATGCTCGGCCCAGAGCTTCGCATTGCTCTCATTTAGTTGCCGGATGACGTCGGTAGACTGTTCAAACGAGGCTTTTAGTTCATCCTGCAACCTTGCCCACCTGGAGATCTGATCCATCTGCCTAAGGATGAGGGCATGCATGCGCCTGTAAGAGTCCTCGCCTACCCGGGAGGCAATTTCCTAGGCCACCGAGGCGTGGGAGGACATCTCTGCTGCATTCGCGTCACGGCGGGACATCTCTTCTGCTTCCGCGGTGAGGCCGGACCAGTCTGCTGCATCGACGGCGCGGCGGGTCCTCCGTGTTGCTTCGGCGACATGGTGGGACCTCTCTGCTGCTACGGCTGTGCGACGAGACATGTTGGCTGCTTTCGCGGCGAGGCGGGACCTCTGTCGTGTTCCCGCTTCTAGGCTTGCCTCTCCCTGGTGGCAATCTCTCGACCCAGAACTCACGTCGGCCATGGCTGCCGCAAGGGAACAATGATGAATGACTTGTTTGTTTTTGAATTTTTGTGGATGAGGAGTTGAGGAGGAATGTGTAGTCTTTTTGGAGTAGTTGTATTTATAACTGTGTAGTAATATGCTCCTAAGTGGGAAACCGTTTAGGTTTTGATCGGTGTGAACAGGTTTGCAATTTGGAATGTGACGGGACGCATGCTCAAAATTTACTGATGATTATAAGTGCGACACTATTCCCGGAAGGCATAACGTGGGCACATACGCCTTCTCGGCCGCGTACGTGGCGTTTGCACCATAGGGTGCACCGCAATAGGCAATGTCAGCACCATCACGCGCAGTTCTTTTAATTAGAAGGTGTGTGCCCGTCTAGCACACACACATTGATCTATCTAACTGTTTCAGTTTGTTGTGGCTAATCGCAAACAGTTCATCCATGTGAAGTCTATGCCATCAATCGCAGACACTTTGATCCGGCTGACCCGTTTCTGTTTTGTTCCTAATCGCAAACAGTTAATCCTTCTGAAGCGTATGCCCTCAATCACGCACACCTTGATCTGGTTAACCGTTTCTTTTATGTTTCCTAATCACAAACAGTTCATGCGAGTGAACCATATGCGGTGTATCGCACATGCCTTTATCTGGCTGCCCATTTCTTTTGTTCCTCCTCATCGCAAACAGTTAATTGAACTGAACCGTATGCCCTTCATCGCACACAAAACTAAAACCTGAACCATGTTTTATGCATCCGTCATCACAAATGGTTTATACATTTCTGACGGTTTTCATATAGCACCGTTTGCGATTATTGCATCGCACACAGTTTCTCGAAGGGTCTCTGATCGTAGTATCACGTTAGCAGCATCCTGCAGTAGTGAATATTCTTCATATATTCCATAAAAATCCTCCGCAAAGTTTCAACTTGTTTGGAGTTGTGCAGAATAGGTAGCCCGATGTAGCTTTTCCATGTCCAGATTTCCAGCTGTCGAAATTCTCCCTCTTTGTGTATACCTTGCATATTATGAGAGAAAAGGCATTAGAATTCCTCCAAAATGTATTATTATGCATAAAAACATCATAAATAGTAGTAATAAAACATGATGCAAAATGGACGTATCATCCCCTCTGGTGCTTTCTCCACCCAATATTTTTTATATATTCCAAAATGATTCTCCGTAAATTTTCAAGCCTTTTGGAGTTGTGCAGAATAGGTTTCTCAGATTTGCTCCTTTTCCAGTCTAGAATTCCAGTTGTCGGCATTCACCCTCTTCATGTAAACCTTATAAAATAAGAGAGAATAGGAATAAGTATTGTACCAAAATATGTAATAAGATCCCATAATGCAATAAATATCAATATAAAAGCATGATGCAAAATGGACGTATCAACTCCCCCAAGCTTAGACCTCGCTTGTCCTCAAGTGAAAGCCGAAATCGAAAAATATGTCCACGTGTTTAGAGATAGAGGTGTCGCTAAAATAAAATATAGACATGAGGGCATCTTGATCATCTTTAGAGCAGCGACATATATTGTCATATAATTTCTTATGCAAAAGTGACAACTCGTTCACAAGGTAAAGTATGAATTAGAAACTCTATTGAAAACCAACAAACTATGATCTTATTCATTGAAGCAATTGCAATTTATCATAATATCGGAAAGACTCAATGTAAGAGCTTTTTTATAGCAAGTACACATACCCGACCATCTCTTAGTCTTTGACAATTGCTAGTACTCACGCGATACTTATAGGTTCAAAGACTCAATCGGACACAGAGAATGATAGGGGCTTATAGTTTCGCCTCCCAACCTTTTACCTCAAAGGTAATGTCAACAATAATAATTTATGATAACCTACATATGAGTGGATATATATATATATATATATATATATATATATATATATATATGTATATATCTGGATCTTTCTCCAACACATAGTGCTTGCCAAACAGAAAAAGTGTAAAAAGGAAAGGTGAAGATCACCATGACTCTTGTATAGAAGTAGAAGATAAAAGTAAAAGATAGGCCCTTCGCAGAGGGAAGCATAGGTTGTCATGCGCTTTTATGGTTGGATGCACAAAATCTTAATGCAAAAGAACGTCACTTTATATTTCTGCTTGTGATAAAGAACTTTATTATGCAGTCCGCCACTTTATTTCTTCCATATCACAAGTTCGTATAAAGCTTATTTTCTTCACACTAATAGATCATACATATTTAGAGAGCAATTTTATTGCTTGCACCAATGACAACTTGCTTGAAGGATCTTACTCAATCCATAGGTAGGGATGGTGACTCTCATGGCAAAACGGGGTTAAGGGATGTTTGGATGCACAAGTACTACCTCTACTTAGTGCAAAATATTTGGCTAGCATAAGAGAGAAAAGCAAGTTCGACATGTTCGAGGATCCATGATACTATAACTTCTATTCGGATATAAGAAATCATAACCCATTATGTTGTCTTCCTTGTCCAACATCAACTTTTTGGCATGTCATATATTAATTCAGTGCTCACAATCACAAAAGATGTCCAAGATAATATATTTATATGTGGAACCTATCTTCCTTTATCACTTCCTATTAATTACAACAATGACAAAAACTATGTTTGTCAACTCCCAACAAATTTTATTCATGATACTTCTTATATGTGACGTCATCACTTCCCATAAGGTCATTATATACTCTTTTTATTTCTTTTATTCTCTTTCTTTTTTTCAAGATCAAAGCAAGAAAGCAAAGCCCTCAACTCAAAACTACTCTTTATTATATAACTCATGGACTCGGTTACATAGACAGATCTCCAAGCAAAGGTCAAAACTAGATCACACTAAATTTTTTTACACTACTAGATCAAGATATAACCAAAAGGATCGAACTAAGAAAACAATAAAGGTAAAGATGTGATGGTGATACGATACCGGGGCACCTCCCGCAAGCTTGGCACAAGCCAAGGGGAGTGCCCATACCCATGCATTTATGTCTCTTTCTTCGGAGGTGGTGATCCAATATTCTTGGCAATAATACCCTTCAGAATGTGATTTTCTTCCTCGAGCCCATTGAGTTGTCGTTTGAGATCCATTATTTCCTTACGGAGTTTGCTTGTGATGGCTAGAGCTCTGATTACCCATGGATGCTTCCAAGCTGTGGGGGAAAAAGCAACACTCTTTTTTATGTTATCATAAGAGAGAAATTGAGCATTAGGAGGTATGACCGAATCCAGTATTTCTGAGATTTGAAACTCCTCCAGCAAAACTCTTGGTTGAAGGCGAGAAGTAGCTTCTTGGTCCTCCTCCATGGCGTCTACTCTTTTAAGGTCGGCCTCCATCTCTTCCTCCATTGACCATCCAAAGGGTTCAGCTTGGTTGTAGGTTATGACCCACAAGTATAGGGGATCTATCGTAGTCCTTCCGATAAGAAAGAGTATTGAACCCAACGAGGAGCAGAAGGAAATGACAACTGGTTTTCAGCAAGGTATTCTCTTCAAGCACTGAAATTATCTATAATAGATAGTTTTGTGATAAGATAATTTGTCGGCGTCCTGGGAACGGGGGTACCCAGACTTGCCTGCCTGCAGCCCACGGCGTGGCTCTATCGACGACCCGGTATGGCCCATCTTCATCAGCAACCACTCAAGACCCTCGCGAGGCGGACGACACAGGACCTCCTCAGGGACAGCCTTACTAGGCTGGCTCCCGAGGAGCGGAGATATCAAGGCGGGGGGCACCTCACGAGGTTCGCATGACGTGAGCCGTGACGACCGAAGCCAGGCGGGCGCCAGAAGGCGCAGAGCGCCAGTTTCCTCTTTGGTGCTAAAGAAGCAGGCATAGGCGAGGAGTCCAGAGGCATCAGGCAAAGGTTTCCATATCGGTGCAATGAGACCAAGACCAGTAGGACGGCAGTACGGAGGTCACCGCGGAGCCCACAGCTGCATCACCACCACAACCTTTGGCAGGTGAAGACCACCTTTTTGCAGGATAACTTGTACTAGTTGTCTCCCTTCAAAATTGGCCATTGTGGGATGCCTTCCCGCCTAATATTTGGGAAGAGGACCAGGGCCTCTATAAGTAGGGCTAGCCACCACCATAGCAAGGGATGGATCATTCGGACCATCCTCAGACACACCAACTCATCGAGCTCAAGAACACCTCTCCTTAGGAGGCTGTTCATCCACTGTACTAATTCATCCTCAGCCCACGAGGCAATCTACCACATGACACTGGAGTAGGGTATTACACCACAACGGTGGCCCGAACCAGTATAAACCCTCGTGTCTCTTGTTCCTTGGGTTCGGCGAGCTAGGCCTTGAGATCATTGCGAGAGCGAGCTAGGAAGAGAGAGATCTTCATGCGCACCCCAGAGTTTGAACCTCAAGGGTTTGCCGGAACCTCGAATCCGACATTTGGCGCTCCAGGTTGGGGTGCGCTGAAGCCTTTCTCCGTCGATCCATGATCCACTGCTCCACCATATCCATGGCTGACGCTCGCCGAGCCCGTGCTGAGCGTCGTGCCACCCTCGCCGCCCGCATCGCTCAGACGTCGCCAGTTGGCAGACCTCCCCACCGTTCTCCCTCACCCGCTGTCAATGTCGCCACCGGCCCGGCAAGGAACGAGCAGCAAGTTTCATCACTACACCCCTCCGTGCGGCGGGACGGACGCGCTGCCACCCCATCGCAGACTCCGGTCGGCTTGTCGTCCCACACCCGTCGCGCACCCACGGATGCGCAGGCCGCCTTGCTCATGGCACGCAAGCTCCTGTGTTACTGCCCAGTCAACAACCTCTATGAGGACTGGCTGGACCACATCACCCAGCTCGTCAGCACCACTGGGGGCTCTCCCGCACCATCTCTCTCGCTGCCTCGCCCACCTCTAGCTGAGGGCGACATGGCTCACGGAGTGCCTCCACCACCTCCACATCAAGAAGGCGCCCTCGCACCAAGACGCGTGGTCCCGCGGCATGACCTGCCATGCCGGGCACACGCGCATGAAGAAGGAAGCAGCTAAGAAGTCCCGAGGCCGCGAGAAAATGCTCCTGCGCTCCCAGTACCACTGTGTCAAGAGCGTGCGCCGCCTGCGGTGGCGGCGCATGGATATCAGGATCAAGCTCCGCCTCCATGACGGGCTCCGGTGACCACAGCAGGCTGTCGTTCCTTCACTCCCGAGCTGCGCATCGTTGTCTAGCCCGGCAAGTTCAAGCTAGACCTGCCTCCGCGCTAGGACGGCACCCCCGACCCCGCAGAATTCTTGCAGCTTTACGACTGAGCATCGAAGTAGCCAACGGCGACGAGAAGGTCATGGCGAACTGGTTCCCCATGGCCCTCAAAGATGGCGCGCGCTTGTGGGTCCTGAACCTGCCCACGGGATTGATCTCCTCCTGGGGCGAGATGCGCGAGCGTTTCGTCGCCAACTTCCAGGGCACTCACGACCACCCGCCGGCCGTGGGTGACCTGCGGCGCATCAAGCAGCAGCCAGGGGAGACCCTGCAGAAGTACATCCAGCGCTTCAACATCGTTCGCCTCAAGATCCCCAAGGTGATGGACGAGGCCATCATCTCTGCGTTCTCCGGGGCGTCCGTGATGTCAAGATGAAGGAGGATCTCGCCATCCACGAGGAGCTATGCACCGCCCTGGAGATGTTCAACATGGAAACTAGGTGTGCAAGAGATGAGGAAGGGCGCCTCTCCCTCCTCGAGCTTCCAGCCGCTGACATGGAAGACAAGAAGGCCAAGGCCAAAGATGTGAAGCGTAAGGGGGTAGCTGTACTCGCGGCTGAGCCGGAGACGAAGCACGACCGAGACCACCCCGAGTCGTCCAAGAGCAGCCGCCCATTCTACGCCTTCCACAATGTACATAGCCACAACACCAATGATTGTCAAGAGCTCAGGGTCATCCGTGACGGGCGCTTCGGTCGACGCCCTGAGAGCAGCGACCGGGGATATGTCCGAGGAGGCGGACAAAGTGGAGGACGCTGGAACGACCCCGACCCCCACCAGGAGTGGTGCAATCGACCTCGTGAGGATCGCTGGAAGGACCAGCCTCGCGTGGGCCCCTGGAGGGAGCATCCTCGTGAGGACCGTCCTCAGGGCAACACTGGCATCCCTCCGCTTCCTCCACCGCCAAGGAGAAACGACGACCGCCATCAGGACGAGGGGGCTGGGAGCTTTCAGGAGCCCCGTGCCATCGCCAGCATCTTGAGTGCTGCTCAGGCCCCAGCCTCCCAGCGCATCTTCAAGCAGTTCACCCGCTGTCGGATCATGGGTTCCGGCAAACCCTTGAGGTTCGAACACTGGGGTGCGCACGAAGGTTTTCTCCCTATCGATCCATGCCCTAGATCTCTAAGATCTCGCAGATGAACTCAACAAACTCACAACACAGAAAGATACAAGATTTATACTGGTTCGGGCCACCGTTGTGGTGTAATACCCTACTCCAGCGTGGTGGTGGATTGCCTCTTAGGCTGATGAAGAACAGTTACAAGGGGAAGAACAGCCTCCTGAGGTTGAGGTGTTCTTGTGCTTGGTGGAATTGCGACGAGGTCGATCCTCACTTGTCTCTCGTCCCCTTGTGCTCCCTCTTTCCTCTCTTTCTCTCTTCGCTCTCTCCTCTCTCTCTCCTCGCTCTCTCCTTGCCCCTTTTCTTTGGTGGCTAGTTCTACTTATATAGGCCCTGGTTCTCTCCCCAAATATTGAGCAGGAAGGGAGCCAACAACAGCCAATTTGAAAGGTGACAGCTAGTACAAGTTCTCCTGACAAAAGGTGGTCTTCGCCTGCCAAAGGCTCTGGTGGTGACGCCGTCTTGGGCTCCATGGTGACCTCCGTCCTGCCGTCCTTCGGGTCTTGGTCTTGTTGCACCAATATGGAAACCTTTGCCTGATGCCTCGGTACTCCGCGCCTGCGCTTGCCCCCTTGGAACCAAAGAGGAAACAAGGACACTGTGCGCACTGGCGCCCGCCTGGCCTCGATCGTCATGGCTCACGTCACGAGGACCTCGCGAGGTTTGCCATGCCTTGATCTCTCCGCCCCTCGCGAGCCTGCCTGGCGAGGCCGCTCCTGAGGAGGTCTTATGTCGTCCGCCTCGGGAGGCTTGGCCCCTCGCGAGGGTCTTGAATGCCTTGTCGATGAAGATGGGTCATACAGTCCTGCCAGCCCAGCCACACCGTGGGCCGCAGGTAGGCAAGTCTGGGGACCCCCGTTCCCAGGACGCCGACAGTAGCCCTCGGGCCCAAGGTGTGCTCGGGCTTGGCTTCGAGGCGAAGCCAAAGGGTCAAGGGCAGAGTGACGTGGGCTCCCAAAGCCCGCGGCCTCAGTTGACGCATGGCGGTTGATTGGACGTGGGCGTCTCCACTTCCCCACGCTGCCTCGGCAACTACCTGACTTGACAAGTCCCTGCGACATGCAAGGGAAGCCATCATTACCTGTGATCATGGGGGTGCTGGTTGGCCTTCTCCTGCTATAAATGGGGAGGGGGGCAGAGCCCCCGTCACTCATCTTCTTCCATTCCACTCGCTCCTTCTTCCTCCGCTCCACTGCCAGTAGCAGTTTCAATGGCGCCGATCCATAGGTTTTCTGCTGAAGAGAAGGGAAAGGTTCCTATCGACGTGCCGACGCTGCTCCCGCCGAAGAAGAGGTCGCTGCACCGCCGCGGCGCCGCGGAGATGCAAGTGGTGGCGAGGCCTTGGTACGAGCAGCCTCCTCTTGGGTACCCCTTCCCTTGTACGCTCAAGCCGGGGGCTTGGGAGGAAGAAACGACAAGCATCGCCGCACTCACCGTGGCCAAGGTCGTCCCGCCCCGGCGACGAGTGCCGTCGGTCCTGGATTCCACGCCGCGGACTCCTCACGCGATCTCTGTTGTGGGCGGCGATGCCCCCAAGCTCCTGGATCCGCTTCCCGCGCTTCTTCTCCGATGTGATGCCACCGAGGGGGCCTCTCGAGCTCTGGTTGCAGCATGCGGACTGCGACGCTCCGGCGACCAGAGCAGAGGTTGAAGTGGTCGCCATCGGCAAGATCTTCATGACCCACAGCTAGGGCGAGGTCGCACAGGTTTGCCGTGCGGAGGGCATCCTTGCGATCCACTTTGAGTAGGACGGCGCCTCCACGCTGTTCTTCAAGGTCTTCGACGCGGAGGGTTGCCGCTTGGACTGCTGCCCCGAAGGAGAGCGCCAGGACGAGGCGCGCCCCGCTCGGGGCTGCTCCAGCAGCATCGATTCTCGGGAGTCCAGCAGTTTTCCCGAGCTCTACGAGACTCCGGAGACGAGCGATGACAACTACGTGCCCCCGAGCTCTCGCCGCTGCAATGTCCGGCAGCCACCGTCGCTGATCTGGATGGGGTTGGCGTCGGCCTCCCGCGGCCCATTGTTGATGATGGCGTCGGCCGCGGGGGTGTCTAGATAGGATTCTCCTGGGTTCGTGTCTTTTGTTCCCCGCGAGGAACCAAGAAGTACCCCGTGGGGGCGTGTAAAGGGTTTGCAATGTCTTTGTTGATGTTATCCCAATTAAGGAAGCCTTGTTAGGGCAGGTCCTGTTTAGGCTCGGTCTTCCCTTTGCAACCTCGCAACAGCTTGTTGCTCTACGCTGACAAGTCCCAGTCCCCAGGCAAACTTCAGCCGTCGCTGGTATGCCAGGTCGCGTGCCGTGGTCAAGGCCAGGAGGTGAGCGGCCCAAGGTCCAATAAGAGCCTCTGAGGCGCGATGCTCAGAGGGTCCCCTTTAACGCTCAAGCAGCTGTGGTAAGATAAGAAAGGGAGGCGACGTTGCCTCAATAGAGCCGTGTTGAGTGTGTCCCCTAGATCCCAACGATTAGCTAATCTGAGCTCGTGACTTATCTCGGCGGTCCGGGGTCGATTCTTTGTGATGCGCCAGACCGGTGCATGATCATCTGTAGCGTAGCTAGGACAGGCTCATACGAGTCCTCCCCCTTCAATGCTCTCCTTTGTGCTCTACGTCCTCAGGTCCCGGCCCTCGAGCGAGCTCAGCTGCCACTGGTATGCCAGGTCGCGTGCCGTGGTCAAGGCCAGGGGGTGAGGGCTAGAGAGCCAGTAAGAGATCCTGACTCGCGATGCTCACGAGCCCCCCTTTTAACATGCAAGCGGATTACGTCGAAGAGGTGGGAGCTCGCAGCGCCGCCTGGTGCTATCCTCGTGAGATCCCTGCAAGCCAGCACAAGGAAGAACACGATCTGCCGTTATGGTTACCAGCCTGCCGCTGGTTGCTCCATGAGGGGGTGAAGGCACTGAGGGCCTGGTGAGGTGACGTGCGCAGGGCGTGCCGCGAGCTAGAGCTCGATCTTGCTAGGTCTTGAGCACTGCGTTGGTTTTCCAGGAAGATGAGAGGATGATGCAGCAAAGTAGCGTAAGTATTTCCCTCAGTTTTTGAGAGCCAAGGAGGCTACACACTGATAATCCAGTAGGAGGCTACACACGAGTCCCTCGTACCTACACAAAAACAATAGCTCAACGCAACCAACGCTCTTAGGGGTTGTCAATCCCTTCACGGTCACTTACGAAAGTGAGATCTGATAGAGATGATAAATATATTTTTGGTATTTTTGGTATAGAGATGCAAAGTAAAAAGTAAAAGGCAAAGTAAAAAGCAAAGCAATAATAAAGTGATGGAGATTGATATGATGAGAAAGAGACCCGGAGGCCATAGGTTTCACTAGTGGCTTCTCTCAAGAACATAAGTATTCTACGGTGGGTGAACATATTACTGTTGAGCAATTGACAGAATTGAGCATAGTCATGAGAATATCTAGGTATGATCATGTATATAGGCATCACGTCCAAGACAAGTAGACCGACTCCTGCCTGCCTGCATCTACTACTATCACGCCACTCATCGACCGCTATCCAGCATGCATCTAGAGTATTAAGTTAAAAATAGAGTAACGCCTTAAGCAAGATGACATGATGTAGAGGGATAGTTTCATGCAATATGATAAAAGACCCATCTTGTTATCCTCGATGGCAACGATACAATATGTGCCTTGCTGCCCCTTCTGTCACTGGGAAAGGACACCGCAAGATCGAACCCAAAGCTAAGCACTTCTCCCATGGCAAGAACAACCAATCTAGTAGGCCAAACCAAACTGATAATTCGAAGAGACTTGCAAAGATAACCAATCGTACATAAAAGAATTCGGAGCAGATTCAAATATTATTCATAGATAGACTTGATCATAAACCCACAATTCATCGGTCTCAACAAACACACCGCAAAAAGAAGATTACATCGAATAGATCTCCATGAGAGAGGGGGAGAACATTGTATTGAGATCCAAAAAGAGAGAAGAATCCATCTAGCTACTAACTATGGACCCGTAGGTCTGAAGTAAACTACTCACACTCCATCGGAGGGGCTTGGATGATGATGTAGAAGCCCTCCGTGATCGATGGCCCCTCTGACGGAGTTCCGAAATAGGCCCCAAGATGGGATCTCATGGATACAGAAAGTTGCGGCGGTGGAATTAGGTTTTTGGCTCCGTATCTGATCGTTTGGGGGTACGTGGATATATATAGGAGGAAGAAGTATGTCGGTGGAGCAACAGGGGGCCCACGAGGCAGGGGGCGCGCCCTAGGGGGGGCGCCCTCCACCCTCGTGGCCGCCTCATGGCTTTCTTGACGGAGGGTCCAAGTCTCCTGGATCTTATCTGATGAGAAAATCACGTTTCCGAAGGTTTCATTCCGTTTGACTCCGTTTGATATTCCTTTTCTTCGAAACCCTAAAATAGGCAAAAAACAGCAATTCTGGGATGGGCCTCCGGTTAATAGGTTAGTCCCAAAAGTAATATAAAAGTGGATAATAAAGCCCAATAATGTCCAAAACAGTAGATAATATAGCATGGAGCAATCAAAAATTATAGATACATTGGAGACGTACCAAGCATCCCCAAGCTTAATTCCTGCTCGTCCTCGAGTAGGTAAATGATAAAAACAGAATTTTTGAAGTCGAGTGCTACTTGGCATAATTTCAATGTAAATCTTCTTAATTGTGGTATGAATATTCAGATTCAAAAGATTCAAGACAAAAGTTCATGTTGACATAAATATAATAATACTTCAAGCATACTAACAAAGCAATTATGTCTTCTCAAAATAACATGGCCAAAGAAAGCTATCCCTACAAAATCATATAGTATGGCTATGCTCTATCTTCACCACACAAAGTATTTAAATCATGCACAACCCTGATGACAAGCCAAGCAATTGTTTCATACTTTTGACATCTTCAAAACTTTTTCGATCTTCACGCAATACATGAGCGTGAGCCATGGATATAGCACTATATGTGGAATAGAATGGTGGTTGTGGAGAAGAAAAAATGGGAGAAGATAGTCTCACATCAACTAGGCGTATCAATGGGCTATGGAGATGCCTATCAAAAGATATCAATGTGAGTGAGTAGGGATTGCCATGCAACAGATGCACTAGAGCTATAAGTATATGAAAGCTCAATAAAAGAAACTAAGTGGGTGTGCATCCAACTCGCTTGCTCACAAAAACCTAGGGCATTTTGAGGAAGCCCATCATTGGAATATACAAGCCAAGTTCTATAATGAAAAATTCCCACTAGTATATGAAAGTGACAGAATGAGAGACTCTCTATCATGAAGATCATGGTGCTACTTTGAAGCACAAGTGTGGTAAAAGGATAGTAACATTGTCCCTTCTCTCTTTTTTTCTCATTTTTTTGGGCCTTCTCTTTTTTTATGGCCTCTTTTTTTTCGTCCGAAGTCTCATCCCGACTTATGGGGGAATCATAGTCTCCATCATCCTTTCCTCACTTGGGAAATTTCTCTAAAAATGATGATCATCACACTTTTTATTTTTCTTACAACTCAACAATTACCACTCAATACTTAGAACAAAATATGACTCTTTATGAATGCCTCCGGCGGTGTACCGGGATATGCAATGAATCAAGAGTGACATGTATGAAAGAATTATGAACGGTGGCTTTGCCACAAATACGATGTCAACTACATGATCATGCTAGCAATATGACAGTGATGGAGCGTGTCATAATGAACGGAACGGTGGAAAGTTGTATGGCAATATATCTCAGAATGGCTTTGGAAATGCCATGATAGGTAGGTATGGTGGCTGTTTTGAGGAAGGTATTTGGTGGGTGTATGATACTGGCGAAAAGTGCGCGGTATTAGAGAGGCTAGCAATGGTGGAAGGAAGGAAAGTGCGTATAATCCATGGACTCAACATTAGTCATAAAGAACTCATATACTTATTGCAAAAATCTAGAAGTTATCAAAGCAAAGTATTACGCGCATTCTCCTAGGGGGATAGATTGGTAGGAAAAGACCATCGCTCGTCCCCTGACCGCCACTCATAAGGAAGACAATCAATAAATAAATCATGCTCCGACTTCATCACATAACGGTTCACCATACGTGCATGCTACGGAATCACAAACTTTAACACAAGCATTTCTCAAATTCACAACTACTCAACTAGCATGACTCTAATATCACCATCCTCATATCTCAAAACAATTATCAAGCATCAATTTTTCTTAGTATTCAACGCACTCAAAGAAAGTTTTACAAATCTTGAATACCAAGCATATTATTATTAAGCAAATTACCATGCTATTAAGACTCTCAAAATAATCTAAGTGAAGCATGAGAGATCAATAGTTTCTATAAAACAAATCCACCACCGTGCTCTAAAAGATATAAGTGAAGCACTAGAGCAAAATTATATAACTCAAAAGATATAAGTGAAGCACATAGAGTATTCTATCAAATTCCAAATATGTATGGCTCTCTCAAAAGGTGTGTACAGCAAGGATGATTGTGGTAAACTAACAAGCAAAGACTCAAATCATAAAAGACGCTCCAAGCAAAACACATATCATGTGGTGAATAAAAATATAGCTCCAAGTAAAGTTACGGATAGAAGTAGACGAAAGAGGGGATGCCTTCCGGGGCATCCCCAAGCTTTGAATTTTAGGTGTCCTTATATTATCTTGGGGGTGCCATGGGCATCCCCACGCTTAGGCTCTTGCCACTCCTTGTTCCATAATTCATCAAATCTTTACCCAAAACTTGGAAACTTCACAACACAAAACTTAAAGTAGAAAATCTCGTGAGCTCCGTTAGCGAAAGAAAACAAAAGACCACTACAAGGTACTGTAATGAACTCATTCTTTATTTATATGGGTGTTATACCTACTGTATTCTAACTTCCCTATGGTTCATAAACTATTTTACTACCCATAGATTCATCAAAATAAGCAAACAACACACGAAAAACAGAATCTGTCAAAAGCAGAACAGTCTGTAGTAATATGTAGCTAGCGCAAGATCTGGAACCCCAAAAATTCTAAAATAAATAGCTGGACGTGAGGAATTTATCTATTAATCGTCTTCAAAATTAATTAACTAAATATCACTTTCCAAATAAAAACTACAGCAGTTCTTGTGAGCGCTAAAGTTTCCGTTTTTTACAACAAGTTCAACAAGACTTTCCCCAAGTCTTCCCAACGGTTCTACTTGGTACAAACACTAATTAAACACAAAAAACACAACCAAAACAGATGCTAGATAAATTATTTATTACTAAACAGGATCAAAAAGCAAAGAATAAAAATAAAAATGGGTTTCCTCCCAACAAGCGCTATCGTTTAACGCCCCTAGCTAGGCATAACAAGCAAGAATAGATCTAGGTATTGCCATCTTTGGTAGGCAATCCATAAGTGGCTCTCATGATAGATTCATATGGTAATTTTATTTTCTTTCTAGGGAAGTGTTCCATGCCCTTTTTAATGGAAATTGGAATATACTATTCCCTTCCTTCATATCAATAATTGCACCAACCTTTCTAAGGAAAGGTCTACCGAGAATAATCGGGCAAGAAGGATTGCAATCTATATCAAGAACGATAAAATCTACGGGCACTTAATTCCTATTTGCAACAATAATAACATCATTAATTCTTCCCATAGGTTTCTTAATAGTGGAATCCGCAAGATGCAAGTTTAGAGAGCAATCATCAAAATAACGGAAATCTAGCAAATCACACAAAGTTTTGGGAATAGCAGAGACACTAGCACCCAAATCACACAAAGCATAAAACTCATGATCTTTAATTTTAATTTTAATAGTTGGTTCCCACTCATCATAAAGTTTTCTAGGGATAGAAACTTCCAATTCAAGTTTTTCTTCATAAGATTGCATCAAGGCATCAACGATATGTTTAGTAAACGCTTTATTTTGACTATAAGCGTGAGGAGAATTTAGCACGGATTGCAACAAGGAAATACAATCAATCAAAGAGCAATTTTCATAGATAAATTCCTTGAAATCCATTATAGTGGGTTTAGCAACATCTAGGGTTTTAATTTCTTCAATCCCACTTTTATCAAATTTAGCATCAAGATCAAAAGATTCAGAATTCTTAGGACGCCTTCTAGGTGAAGGTGGATCATATTCAGTCCCATCATTATCAAGATTCATATTGCAAAACAAAGATTTAATAGAGCACACATCAATAACTTTTAGATCTTCATCGTTATTTTCATAGGAACTAGAAGAACACGCTTTTATAAAGGCACATTTCCTAGCACACATCCTAGCGGTTCTTTCTTTGCACTCGTCAATGGAAATTCTCATGGCTTTGAGAGACTCATTGATATCATGCTTAGGTGGAATAGATCTAAGTTTCAAAGAATCTACATCAAGAGCAATTCTATCAACGTTCCTAGCCAAATCATCAATCTTAAGAATTTTTTCTTCAATCATAGCATTAAAATTCTTTTGCGAAGAAATACATTCTTTAATATTAGATTCAAAATCAGAGGGCATCTTATTATAATTTCCATAAGAATTGTTGTAGGAATTACCATAATTATTAGAGGGATTACTAGGATAAGGCCTAGGGTTGAAATTTCCTCTATATGCATTGTTACCAAAATTGTTCCTACCAAAAAAATTTACATCCATAGATTCATTATTATTCTCAATCAAAGTAGACAAGGACACATCATTAGGATCAGAAGAAACACTCTTATTAGCAAATAATTTCGTAAGTTCATCCATCTTTCCACTCAAAACATTAATTTCTTCTATCGCATCCACCTTTTTATTAGCAGATCTTTCAGTATGCCATTGAGAATAATTAACCATAATATTATCTAGGATTTTAGTAGCTTCTCCTAAAGTGATTTCCATAAAAGTGCCTCCCGCGGCCGAATATAAAAGATTTCTAGAAGCAAAATTCAATCCGGCATAAAATTTTTGTATAATCATCCACATATTTAAACCATGAGTAGGGCAATTACGTATCATTAATTTCATTCTCTCCCAAGCTTGTGCAACATATTCATGATCAAGTTGCTTAAAATTCATAATATCATTTCTAAGAGAGATGATCTTAACGGGAGGAAAATACTTAGAGATAAAAGCATCTTTGCACTTGTTCCATGAATCAATACTATTTTTAGGCAAAGATGAAAACCAAGCTTTAGCACAATCTCTAAGCGAAAAAGGAAATAGCTTCAATTTAAGAATATCATTATCCACATCTTTCTTCTTTTGCTTGTCACACAAATCAACAAAACTATTAATATGGGTAGCAGCATCTTCACTAGGAAGGCCGGAGAACGGATCTTTCATGACAAGATTCAGCAAAGCAGCATTAATTTCACAAGATCCAGCATCGGTAAGAGGAGCAATCGGAGTGCTAAGGAAATCATTATTGTTGGTATTGGTGAAGTCACATAATTTAATATTATCTTGAGCCATCGCGACAAGCAAGCAAACTAACACACAAGCAAACAAAAAGGCAAACGGGCAAAAAGAGGCAAATAGAGAAAGAGAGGGAGGATAGAGAGAGAGGGCGAATAAAACGGCAAGGGTGAATTGGGGGGAGTGGAAAACGAGAGGCAAATGGCAAATAATGTAATGCGGGAGATAGGGATTGTGATGGGTACTTGGTATGTTGACTTTTGCGCAGACTCCCCGACAACGGCGCCAGAAATTCTTCTTGCTATCTCTTGAGCACTACGTTGGATTTCCCCGAAGAGGAGGGGATGATGCAACAAAGTAGCGTAAATATTTCCCTCAGCTTTTGAGAACCAAGGTATCAAACCAGTAGGAGGCTATGCACGAGTCCCTCGTACCTACACAAAAACAATAGCTCAATGCAACCAACACTCTTAGGGGTTGTCAATCCCTTCACGGTCACTTATGAAAGTGAGATCTGATAGAGATGATAAATATATTTTTGGTATTTTTGGTATAGAGATGCAAAGTAAAAAGTAAAAGGCAAAGTAAAAAAGCAAAGCAATAATAAATCGATGGAGATTGATATGATGAGAAAGAGATCCGGAGGCCATAGGTTTCACTAGTGGCTTCTCTCAAGAACATAAGTATTCTACGGTGGGTGAACAAATTACTGTTGAGCAATTGACAGAATTGAGCATAGTTATGAGAATATCTAGGTATGATCATGTATATAGGCATCACGTCCGAGACAAGTAGACCGACTCCTGCCTGCCTGCATCTACTACTATTATGCCACTCATCGACCGCTATCCAGCATGCATCTAGAGTATTAAGTTAAAAACAGAGTAACACCTTAAGCAAGATGACATGATGTAGAGGGATAGTTTCATGCAATATGATAAATACCCCATCTTGTTATCCTCGATGGAAACGATATTATGTGCCTTGCTACCCCTTCTGTCACTGGGAAAGGACACCGCAAGATCAAACCCAAAGCTAAGCACTTCTCCCATGGCAAGAACAACCAATCTAGTAGGCCAAACCAAACTGATAATTCGAAGAGACTTGCAAAGATAACCAATCATACATAAAAGAATTCAGAGAAGATTCAAATATTATTCATAGATAGACTTGATCATAAACCCACAATTCATTGGTCTCCACAAACACACTGCAAAAAGAAGACTACATTGAATAGATCTCCACAAGAGAGGGGGAGAACATTGTATTGGGATCCAAAAAGAGAGAAGAAGCCATCTAGCTACTAACTATGGACCCGTAGGTCTAAAATAAACTACTCACACTTCATCGGAGGGGCTTGGATGATGATGTAGAAGCCCTCCGTGATCGATGCCCCCCTCTGACGGAGCTCCGGAACAGGCCCCAAGATGGGATCTCGTGGATACAGAAAGTTGCGGCGGTGGAATTAGGTTTTTGGCTCCGTATCTGATTGTTTGGGGGTACGTGGATATATATATAGGAGGAAGAAGTACGTCGGTGGAGCAACAGGGGGCCCACGAGGCAGGGGGCGCGCCCTAGGGGGGCGCCCTCCACCCTCGTGACCGCCTCGTGGCTTTCTTGATGGAGGGTCCAAGTCTCCTGAATCTTATCTGATGAGAAAATCACGTTTCCGAAGGTTTCATTCCGTTTGATATTCCTTTTCTTCGAAACCCTAAAACAGGCAAAAAACAGCAATTCTGGGCTGGGCCTCCGGTTAATAGGTTAGTCCCAAAAGTAATATAAAAGTGGATAATAAAGCCCAATAATGTCCAAAACAGTAGATAATATAGCATGGAGCAATAAAAAATTATAGATACATTGGAGACGTATCAAGCATCCCCAAGCTTAATTCCTGCTCGTCCTCGAGTAGGTAAATGATAAAAACAGAATTTTTTATGTCGAGTGCTACTTGGCATAATTTCAATGTAAATCTTCTTAATTGTGGTATGAATATTCAGATTCAAAAGATTCAAGACAAAAGTTCATGTTGACATAAAAATAATAATACTTCAAGCATACTAACAAAGAAATAATGTGTTCTCAAAATAACATGGCCAAAGAAAGCTATCCCTACAAAATCATATAGTCTGGATATGCTCTATCTTCACCACACAAAGTATTTAAATCATGCACAACCCCGATGACAAGCCAAGCAATTGTTTCATACTTTTGACATTTTCAAAACGTTTTCGATATTCAGCAATACATGAGCGTGAGGCATGGATATAGCACTATATGTGGAATAGAATGGTGGTTGTGGAGAAGACAAAAAGGGAGAAGATAGTCTCACATCAACTAGGCGTACCAATGGGCTGTGGATATGCCCATCAATAGATATCAATGTGAGTGAGTAAGGATTGTCATGCAACGGATGCACTAGAGCTATAAGTATATGAAAGCTCAATAAAAGAAACTAAGTGGGTGTGCATCCAACTCGCTTGCTCACGAAGACCTAGGGCATTTTGAGGAAGCTCATCATTGGAATATACAAGCCAAGTTCTATAATGAAAAATTCCCACTAGTATATGAAAGTGACAGAATGAGAGACTCTCTATCATGAAGATCATGGTGCTACTTTGAAGCACAAGTGTGGTAAAAGGATAGTAACATTGTCCCTTCTCTCTTTTTCTCTCATTTTTTGGGCCTTCTCTTTTTTTATGGCCTCTTTTTCTTTTTTTTTATTTTTCGTCCGGAGTCTCAACCCGACTTGTGAGGGAATCATAGTCTCCATCATCCTTTCCTCACTTGGGGCAATGCTCTAAAAATGATGATCATCACACTTTTTATTTTTCTTACAACTCAACAATTACAACTCAATACTTAGAACAAAATATGACTCTATATGAATGCCTCCGGCGGTGTACCGGGATATGCAATGAATCAAGAGTGACATGTATGAAAGAATTATGAACGGTGGCTTTGCCACAAATACGATGTCAACTACATGATCATGCTAGCAATATAACAATGATGGAGCGTGTCATAATGAACAGAACGGTGGAAAGTTGTATGGCAATATATCTCAAAATGGCTTTGGAAATGCCATGATAGGTAGGTATGGTTGTTTTGAGGAAGGTATTTGGTGGGTGTATGATATCGGCGAAAAGTGCGCGGTATTAGAGAGGCAAGCAATGGTGGAAGGAAGGAAAGTGCATATAATCCATGGACTCAACATTAGTCATAAAGAACTCATATACTTATTGCAAAAATGTAGAAGTTGTCAAAGCAAAGTATTACGCGCATGCTCCTAGGGGAATAGATTGGTAGGAAAAACCATCGCTCATCCCCGACCGCGACTCATAATGAAGACAATTAATAAATAAATCATGCTCCGACTTCATCACATAACGGTTCACCATACGTGCATGCTACGGGAATCAGAAATTTTAACACAAGAATTTCTCAAATTCACAACTACTCAACTAGCATGACTCTAATATCACCATCCTCATATCTCAACACAATTATGAAGCATCAATTTTTTCTTAGTATTCAACGCACTCAAAAGAAAGTTTTACAAATCTTGAATACGAAGCATATTATTATTAAGCAAATTACCATGCTATTAAGACTCTCAAAATAATCTATGTGAAGCATGAGAGATCAATAGTTTCTATAAAACAAATCCACCACCGTGCTCTAAAAGATATAAGTGAAGCACTAGAGCAAAATTATATAACTCAAAAGATATAAGTGAAGCACATAGAGTATTCTATCAAATTCCAAATTATGTATGGCTCTCTCAAAAGGTGTGTACAGCAAGGATGATTGTGGTAGACTAACAAGCAAAGACTCAAATCATAAAATACGCTCCAAGCGAAACACATATCATGTGGTGAATAAAAATATAGCTCCAAGTTATCGATAGAGGTAGATGAAAGAGGGGATGCCTTCCGGGGCATCCCCAAGCTTTGGCTTTTAGGTGTCCTTATATTATCTTGGGGGTGCCATGGGCATCCCCAAGCTTAGGCTCTTGCCACTCCTTGTTCCATAATACATCATATCTTTACCCAAAACTTGAAAACTTCACAACACAAAACTTAAAGTAGAAAATCTTGTGAGCTCCGTTAGCGAAAGAAAACAAAAGACCACTTCAAGGTACAGTAATGAACTCATTCTTTATTTAAATGGGTGTTATACCTACTGTATTCCAACTTCCCTATGGTTCATAAACTATTTTACTAGCCATAGATTCATCAAAATAAGCAAACAACACACGAAAAACAGAATCTGTCAAAAACAGAACAGTCTGTAGTAATCTGTAGCTAGCGTGTCGGTGTACTAGAATAGGGGTACCCTAGTACCCCGAACTTGTGCATGGGAAGTTGCAGCACCCCGCGGCAAGGCTTGCCGGGAGAACACCAAGATCCTCCGTGGTTCCCTTGGAGCCATTCAAGAACAAAGTATTTAAGCTCTGGAGACAAGGCCCCGGCAAGAGGAGCTTGCCGGGAAGGCGAACCAAGGCACTCCAAGGAACTTGCCGCGACGCGCCACGCGCTCCGGCAAGGCAACAAGGCCCCGGCAAGAGGAGCTTGCCGGGAAGACCAACCAAGGTACCTCGAGGCCTGGTGAGCGACAAGCTTCCGGACCCGATAAGATAACAACAGCGGCAAGGCGCTTGCCGCGGCAGGCGGCCACTCTGTGCCCACGCTCCGGCGCATCCACCAACGTGTCGCCCTGGGGGCCTCTCCAGGCGCGCGTGGCGGGAGGCTGTGCAGCCAGCGGTGCGCAGTGGCATGCGAAGCTGACAAGATCGCCATCGTGGCGAACGGTGGCGCCCCTAACGGTCCTTTTCTGCACTGTTTGGGCGACTCAGACGGGCATTTAATGCCCTTGTCCCCTGCCGTCAGGGTTAGGTAGGGTGCACTGTACAAGTAACTGTACCAACCACCTCACTTTTTACATTTGTACCCTTCTCTGCGTTGCCACCTGTCGGTGACCCCTTTAGCGTATAAAAGGAGGCCCATGCGCAACGTAGAGGGGGTTGGGGTTCGAAGGTTCGACTCATTCGTAACCCAGAAAAACACTACGCTCTCTCTCTGGAGCAAGAACACAAGATAATCAAACAAGCAGCAGTAGGAGTGTTATCTCTCCGGAGAGCTCCGAAGCTGGGTAAACTGCTCGTGTGCTTCGCCTCGATCTGCTCTTCGTGCGATCTCCGCCCCCCGCCGAACCGAAAGGGGCCCGGTCCGCCGGCCCCATAGGTGTTCGTGGATCAGTTTCCCCGACATCTTTGGCGCGCCAGGTAGGGGGCGTCGAGATTGTGTGAACCTGATCCGGCGTTCACACGAGCTAGATCTTCATTCCCTTCATCAACATGCCACCGAAGAAGAAGACTTCGGCGGCAGCCGCTCCGTCCACGTCACTTCCGCCACCGTTGGAGCAAACGGGTGGTGGAATGGACGCCGGCGGAAGAATGGACGTCGACGAGGAAGCTTATGATGCTGCCAGGTCCAAGGACAAGGCTGCACAAACCTCGGCGACTGTACATGTTCCGCGCCACTCTCAGGAGGCGCAAGACCAACAGCGTCATGGCACTTGCAGTGCCATACGCATGATAGGCCAAGACCAAGCTGGTGGATCTCGGGGCGCTCAAGACCAGCATGCACGCCAGCGTGCTGGCACGAGCGGGGCACGGTCGCCTGGACGGGATACTGCTCCTTCTAACATAGTTAGAAGTCCGAGCACGTCCCGCTCCTCGCGCCGTCCGCCACTGCCACCCACCACTCCAGCAGAAGCTTTGGCGCGAGCTCAACTGCTCCTAGATTACCCTCCGACGTCGGACAAGATCGACGAATGGAGGGCCACCATTCAGAGTCTCATCGGCTACGCCAACGGCGACACTCCACGGCGGCCGAGCGCGTCGCCGCCGCGGCAGGGTTGCCGGGCGCGAGCCGGTGGCGACGAAACGGGTGGAGGTGCAACTACCATGCAATCACCACCCCGAAGGCCAAGATCGCCGACTCGCCGGATCCACCTCGACAGCGACTCCACCGCATCGTCGGATCCACGAGCTCGTCGCGATCAGCGCCAAGTTCTTCATGATCGACAACAAGAAGACGCTCGAACTCGCATCGAGCGCCGAAGAGAAGCGCGACGTCAATCCGACAAGCGCGCTGGGCCCTCTGTTGACATGCATGCGCCAGGGGAACCAGGCGATCTGCCGTACGCGGTAGGTTGCCCTGCGTTCACTCGTGAGCTGCGGCAAGTCCAGTGGCCCAGCACGAAGAACTTCAAGCCAGACGTACCGGAGAAGTACGACGGCAAGACGCATCCGTCGGAGTTCCTCAGCATCTACACCATTGCGGTGCAGGCTGCCGGGGGACGGGATGACAAGATCCTTGCCAACTACTTCCCGCTGGTGCTCAAGCCCAACGTCAGATCCTGGCTCATGCACTTGCCGGACAACTCCATATCCTCTTGGGCTGATCTGTGCCATCAGTTTGTCGGCGCCTTCACAGGCGGACACAAGCCTCATGGCCAGGAGAGTGATCTTCATCTGCTCGCCCAGAAGGAAGGAGAGCCCCTGCGCAAGTACATTCAGAGATTCAGCAGTGTGCAGCACAACATCCCAGACGTCCACCCTGCCGCGGTGATCAGCGCGTTCCATCAGAACGTGCGAAACCGCAGGATGCGGGAGGAAATGGCGATGTGCAAGATCAGGGACGTCAGTGAGTTATATGCACTGGCCGACAAGTGTGCACGTGCTGAGGAAGGGAGGAGACTCCCCGGAGAGAATGTAGGAGCGGGAGGATCTGACAGTGAAGATGCTGCCCCGGCAAGGAAAAACCGGCGGCGGAACAACAGGAAGAGGAAAGGCAAAGAGGTGCTAGTTGTTGAGCAGTCCGGCAACGGTGGTGGCGCCAAGAAAGCCAAAGCTGGTGACTCCGGCAAGGAGGTTGCCGCGGAGGTGGCGGTCGCCGACAAGCAGGACGGCACCAACAAGCAGTATTGCAAGATCCACCGCACCAAGGGCCATGATCTCCAGAGCTGCAAGAAAGTCGAGCAGCTTGTTGAGCAACAGAAAGCTGAATACGAGCGGCGCGACAAGGAGAAGGCCCAGGAAGGTGCTGGGGGATCCGGCAAGAAACGTCCCGGCCGAGGAGGACGCCGCGGCAAGGCCAAGCAGCGGCAAGGAGACAGACCTCCTCGCGGCCGCGACAAGGATGAAGATGACGACGACGATGAAGACATGGATGATGAGGAGACTGATGAGCAGGAGTTCCAGAAAGCCACAGAGGTCCTGTGCGTTGACGGTGGTGCTTCTCTGCATACCTCGCACCGTCAGCTCAAGCAGTGGGTGCGGGAAGTTAATGCAGCAGAACCACCCGTCGAGTCACGCAAGCCTCTGAAATGGTCCAGCACGCCTATCATCTTTGATATTGAGGACCACCCTGATCGCATAACTGCGGTCGGGTGCTTGCCGATGTTGGTTTCACCAACAATCCGCAACCTCAAGGTCACTAAGATGCTAGTTGACGGCGGGGCCGGCTTGAACCTGATCTCCTCCGCGGTGCTCCAGAAACTCCAGATCCCTGACAGCGAGCTCGAAGAGACCGGTACATTTCAAGGAATCAACCCGGGAAGGAGCAAGCCGAAGGGAAAGATCACGTTGCCGGTAACATTTGGCAGCGAGCTGAACTTCAGGACTGAGAGGGTCACATTTGATGTTGCTGACTTTCCATTACCTTACAATGGAATCCTTGGCCGTCCGGCACTCGCCAAGTTCATGGCAGCCTCTCACTATGCGTACAACGTACTGAAAATGCCAGGCCCGATAAGTGTCATCTCTGTCCCTGGCGACAAGAAGGATGCTCTTATCTGTGCCGACAAGATCTACCGGGAAGCAGCAGCCGCAGCAGAACGCAAGACACTTGCCGCTGAAGCTCCCGGGGGGAAGAAGAAGACCAAGTCCGGCAAGAGCTCTGATGCCCACTCCGGCAAGCGCACCTCTTCGGAGTGCTGCGCTACCGTCGAGGACGCACCATCGAGCTCCACCGGCAAGTGTAAGAAGGCAATGGCAGCTCCACCTGAGACCAAGAAGGTGTCCGCCAAGGAGGACGGCACTGGTGGTACCTTCACCATCAGCGCCACTCTTGACCCCAAATAGGAAAGCGCGCTCGTTGCTTTCCTGCGGGCGAATGTCGACGTGTTTGCGTGGCAACCGTCTGATATCCCCGGTGTTCCCAGGAAAGTAATTGAGCACCACCTTGCCGTCTGTCCTCATGCGCGGCCCGTCAAGCAGAAAGTCAGGAAACAGGCAGTGGAGCGCCAAGAATTCATCGCAGAAGAAATCAAGAAGTTGGAAGCAGCAGGCCTTGTCAGAGGAGTGCTCCATCCCACGTGGTTGGCCAATCCTGTTGTCGTGCGCAAGGCTAACGGGAAATGGAGGCTTTGTATTGACTTCACTGATGTTAATAAAGCTTGTCCCAAAGACCCATTTCCCTTGCCGCGCATTGACCAGATTGTTGACTCCACAGCCGGATGTGATTTGCTTTCATTTCTTGATGCATACTCAGGATACCATCAGATCTTCATGGCAGAAGAGGATGAAGAGAAAACCGCATTTATCACCCCGTGTGGCACGTACTGCTTCGTACGGATGCCTTTCGGTTTGAAGAATGCTGGTTCAACATTCGCAAGGGTAGTCCACCACGCTTTTGAGCCGCAGATGCACAGAAATGTGGAAGCCTACATGGATGACATAGTGGTCAAAAGCAAGAACAGGGCGACCCTGATTCAAGATTTAGACGAGACATTTGCAAATCTGCGCAAGATCAACCTCAAGCTTAACCCCGAGAAGTGCGTGTTTGGAGTCCCTTCCGGCAAGCTTCTCGGGTTCTTCGTGTCTCAGCGGGGAATTGAAGCCAATCCCGACAAGATCAAGGCCATTGAGCAGATCGAAGCACCAAAGCGCGTCAAGGATGTACGAAGGCTTGCCGGTTGCGTGGCTGCTCTCAGCAGGTTTATCTCTAGATCTGCTGAGCGCGCCCTGCCATTTTTCAAAATTTTGAAAAAGGCAGGTCCAATAAAATGGACTCCGGAGGCGGAGGCTGCGCTGCAGGACTTGAAGAGATACCTGTCCTCCACTCCAACACTTGTCGCACCTAAGCCGCAAGAGAAGTTGCTGCTGTATATAGCGGCAACCAATCAAGTGGTTAGTGCTGCGTTAGTGGCGGAGAGGGAGGCAGATGATGAGCCAGCAACCACGGCAGATGCATCCAGCGACAAGCAGGGGGCTTCGCCGACAAGCTCTGGTCCCGACAGAGATGGATCTGCGCAGGAGCATGATAAGATGCAGAAGAGAATGGTGCAGCGTCCAGTTTACTTTGTCAGTTCCCTTCTACAGGGGGCTAGATCAAGGTACTCTGGTGTGCAGAAGTTGCTTTTCGGCCTCCTCATGGCCTCGAGAAAGCTGCGCCATTACTTCCAAGCACATGAGATCACAGTCGTCACTCGCTTTCCGCTGAAGAGGATACTGCAAAATCCAGAAGCGACAGGCAGGATTGTCGAGTGGGCGCTGGAACTGTCAAGCTTTGGCCTCAAGTTTGAGAGCACTTCAACTATCCAAAGCAGAGCATTGGCAGAGTTCATAGCAGAATGGACGCCAACACCAGATGAAGAAATTCCAGAGACGAGCATCCCCGTCAAAGAGGCAAGCAAAGAGTGGCTGATGTACTTTGATGGTGCCTTCTCGCTGCAAGGCGCCGGTGCGGGCGTGCTGCTTGTCGCGCCCACCGGAGAGCACCTCAAGTACGTAGTCCAGATGCACTTTCCCAAGGAGCAAGCAACCAACAATACTGCAGAGTATGAAGGATTGCTTGCCGGTCTCAGAATCGCAGCAGACCTTGGGATCAAGAAGCTCATTGTCAGGGGTGACTCACAGCTTGTCGTCCGCCAAGTGAACAAGAACTACCAGAGTCCATTGATGGAAGCATATGTTGATGAAGTGAGGAAGCTAGAAGAGCACTTTGACGGCCTACAGATGGAGCATATCCCAAGAGCTCAGAATGACATTGCTGATGGCCTGTCAAAGTGCGCCGCACTAAAGTTACCTGTGGAACCAGGGATCTTTGTGCTCAAGTTGACTCAACCATCCGTAACACCATCAACTGGACAAAGCAAGAAGAGGAAGTTGGTTTCTGGTGACTACTTTCCGGCAGAGCTCCCCGAAGCCGCCGCCAAGAAAGTCCCCAAGATCAACACCAAGGATGCTGAGGGGCAGTCTGCTCCGGCAAGCCTTATGGTTTGTTCCGTTGAAGCAGACGCTCCCGACAAGTTTTGCTCCGGCAAGCTTGCCGGGGAACATCAAGCTCCGGCAGGGCCGCAAGTCCTTGCCGTAGAAGCGGATGTTCCCGCAGCAGCAGATGTGCCTTTAGTCCTTGTTGTCGAGCCACAAGCTCCAGCATGGGCACAGCAGATTGTCCATTTCCTTCAGACAGGAGAACTTCCCGAAGAGCAAGAAGAAGCGGAAAAAGTAGCCCGGCAGTCAAGTATGTACCAGTTTGTCGATAGCATACTGTACAGAAGAAGACTCAACGGTGTGAAATTGAAGTGTATTTGCCGGGAAGATGGACAAAAGCTGTTGGCAGAGATACATGGAGGCATATGTGGCCACCACATTGGCGCAAGAGCACTTGCCGGCAAAGCTTTCCGGCAAGGTTTCTTTTGGCCGACAGCCCTCCAGGATGCAACTGCACAAGTAACCAAGTGTGAAGCGTGCCAGTTCCACTCCAAACAGATACACCAGCCAGCTCAAGCTCTCCAGACGATCCCTTTATCCTGGCCATTTTCGGTCTGGGGGCTCGATATCCTCGGCCCTTTCCCCCGAGCTGTCGGGGGCTTTGAGTACTTGTACGTCGCAATCGACAAGTTCACAAAGTGGCCGGAAGTGCAGCCAGTGAGGAAGGTGACAGCACAGTCAGCAGTCAAGTTCTTCAGGTCAATTGTTTGCCGTTTCGGGATCCCTAACAGGATCATCACCGACAACGGCACGCAATTCACGAGCCGCACCTTCATGCAGTACGTCCAAGACCTTGGCGCCAAGGTCTGCTTCGCTTCTGTTGCTCATCCGAGAAGCAACGGTCAAGCAGAGAGGGCAAATGCTGAAGTGCTGCGCGGGCTCAAGACCAGAACTTTCGACAGGCTGCGCAAGTGCGGAAGAAACTGGATCGAGGAGCTGCCGGTGGTTCTTTGGTCGATCAGAACGACGCCAAATCGAGCCACTGGCCAGACGCCTTTCGCTCTAGTCTATGGAGCAGAGGCAGTTCTCCCCACGGAACTCGTATACGGATCGCCTCGAGTGCTCGCTTATGATGAGCTTGAGCAAGAACAGCTGCGACAAGACGACGCGCTGCTCCTTGAGGAAGATCGTCTTCAGGCTGCTGTACGAGCTGCTCGATACCAGCAAGCTTTGCGCCGCTACCATAGCCGCAAAGTTAAGGCCAGAAGCTTCGAGGAAGGCGACCTTGTTCTTCGGCGCGTTCAGTCCGCCAAGAATTCCAACAAGTTGACGCCGAAGTGGGAAGGCCCTTATCGGGTGAAACGAGTCACAAGGCCCGGCGCTGTCCGCCTTGAGACCGAAGATGGCATTCCGGTGAGCAACTCCTGGAACATAGAACATCTTCGTAAGTTTTTCCCGTAGGGCGCGGTTGCCGGAACCCGTTCCGGCAACCACCTTTTGTACAAGTCTTGCCGCTGTTGCATGTAATCCTTTGTACAAAGCCGGGCGCAGATCCCGTGCATAAGTAAAACCCCATGTGCTCCGCACAACTTGTCCATTTCATGCATTAGTTTCTTTCTTGCATGCGTTATCTGACACTTTGTGCAGCACCTACATCCGGTAAGCAATAACGAGCCGAAGGGCTCCATATCATTATTTTCTCTTCTTTCTTCTTTTTCAACAAAGGAAAAGAAGGTTCCCTCGCACACAAGTTTGCCGGGGGGGAAGGAGAAGATTGTGGTATGGACCAGGCGTCGTTCAAGCAAAGTTTTGCCTTGCCGGGAAGCAAACGACAGAAAAGCTAAGTTGCCAAAGTTTGAGCAATCAGTTTTTAAATTTTTGAGTTATCTTCCTCGAACGACCCTGCTTTGTATGGAAAACCTGTGCGCGGAGGAACCAACTCGTGGCTAGTTGCGCCCTTACTTTGTTTCGAGTCCGCTCAACAACTTAAGTGTGCTGCATCTAGTCGCGACAAGGTTTCTTGTCGGAAGCAGCGCCGCCAGCAGGCTGCTGACGTTCCGCACTCAGCGCTCGCGGCTCGGGTGCCTGCGCCGACAAGTTCCCTAGAAGCGTAGGGTAAAAACATACAAAGGAAGGAATCTAGTAGAGGAAATAACATAGCAATTGATAACAGAAATAAAGTTATATTACAAGATAACTTGTCGCAGCTCTAACAGACTGTTTTCATAACATGATTAGCAGCGACAAGGGAAAAGAAGAAATGGGCGGCCTAGTCTACGCGATCGCCCTCAACCCTCTTGATCTCGCTCACCTTGTCCACAATGGGTGCGACAAGGGCCTTGAGTGCGTCCCGATCGGCGTCTGGCGGCAAGGACTTGAGGACGTTGGTGAAGCTGAGGCCTGGATTGCGGAAGGCCACCTTCATCAGCACCTTCTGGAGAACCCCGGCGCAGATTCTGCACGACTCGTCGGCCAGTTTCTTTGGGATCCTCTCCCGGAGCCGCTGGAGTGCCGTCGCCACGCCCTTGAAGAACAGGCTGAGCTTGGCGCTGGGTTGGAGATTCTCGTCGGAGGGATACCCAAAGTCCTCCATCCCCAGCTGCGCCAGCTCCTCGTTGATGACTGCGGCAATATTCACCAGACCCTCGGTCCAGTGCTCCACAGTATCTCTGAACGAGTTCTGGGTAACTGCGATGCTCTCCAGCAGCGCCTTGTCAGCTTTGACCTTCTCCGACAAGGTCTTCTCCCGCTCCTTGGCGGCCTCCAGCGTCTGCATCAGTGTGGCCAGCTTCAACTCCAGGTCTGCATTGGAATCCTTGGCGGCGCTGAGCTCCTTGCCCCTCTCAGCGAGAAGACCTTGCAGCTCACCGTGGGCGCCAGCATCCTTCTCACGCTCACGCTTGAGCGCGGCAAGCTCCTCGCCGCTCTTCCCAATGTTGGCCTCCAGCTGCGCCACCTTCTCCTCCAGCTCTTTCTTGGCAGCCTCTGCGATTGCGGCAGCGTCCCTTGCCTCCTTGAGCGCCCCGCCAAGTGCTTGCTCACGCTCGGCGAGCTCCTCCTCGTAGCTGTCGAGGTTGGCCTTCCGCTGCACCAATTCTCCTTCTCGCGTGGACTGCTTCTCGGTGGCCAGCCTTTGTTCCTCCTCAGCTTCGGCCTTCTCGAGAAGGAAGGCCGTGCGCTCCTCGTCGAGTCGCTCCCGCTCCTGTGCCAGGGACCGGAGAGCCTCTTGATTGTGGCCCCGGAGCTCCTCCGCGCGCTTCTTCATGTCAACTCCCGCCTTCGCGACAAGCGCTTCCCGGGAAGCCAGCTTGGCTTGCCGGGCGCGGTAGAGCGACAACAGCTTCCGCAGTAGCTGCTCCTCCTCAGGCTCACCACTGCTGCTGCCGGGCGCGTCGACCAACGACAGTCCGGCGGAGGCAAGCACCTCCTCATCAAAGTTTCCCCCTCGACCGGCGCCCTGGAGCTCGACGCCCAGGGTAGCTTGATGAAGATATCGTCGCCGGCCTTCGAGTAGGCGCTGGGCTGGGGCTCCTCGGAGCCCGGCCCCGCGGCAGCAGCAGAGGGATCGGCGGTCGGTGCAGCGCCTGGCGCTCCTGCGGCCTCAAGGCCATCAGTGCGATCGCCCGACCCCTCGCCGGCTTCTGCGACGGCAGCCTTGGCGGCCTCTTCGCCGGCAGGCTCAGCAGCACCGGCCCCTTCTTCGTTGACGGCGGCGTCGTCGTTGCTGCCATGCGCGCCTTCCTCGCCGGCATCCTCTGTCTCCATTGGCTCTGCGGCAGATGGATCTGAAGAACGAAGAAGGAGGAGAAAATCAATCAAAAATCAGAAGAAGAAGAACCCGAGGGAAAGTTTTTGGACAAGGGAATTACCTGTGCCAAGATCTGCAGTTGCGGTCTCGGCCGCCGTAGGATCGACGGTGCTGCCCCTTGCCGGAGAGTTCTCCCTTGCCAGAGAGTTCTCCCTTGTCGGAGAGCGCTCCCTTACCGGGAACCCCTCCCTTGGCGGCGTAGCCGAAGCAGATGGCACTTCAGGACCAGCTTCTGGGTGCTCCTGATGTGGCTGCTCTGCTCCTACACAAATCAACAAGCAAGATATCAACAAAGGAAAAAGCACTCATGCGCGCCCGACAGCTGAAAGCTAACTATGAGCTTACGCTGGGGGCTGCGCTGGGGGCTGCTTTGAGGAGTGATTGCCGGGTCCGTCAAGGTGGTCTCGGACCCACCCCCTGCTGACACGGTGGGGTCATATTCGATGACGATCACCGCGGCCTTGGCCCTCTTCGCCGCTCTCTAGGCCAGCGTCCTGAAAAGAAAGGAGTCCAGATTGAAGCAAGTCAGATACAAGATAAAAACAGCAAGATTGAAGAACTACAAGAGCACCAAAGAAACTTACTCTTCTTCCTCCTCGTCGGAGATGAGCGCGGAAAGATCAAAGTCCGGCTCCCCTCTGGTGCGGCGAGGCGGAGGAGTAGGATCCCTTGCCCGCTTGGCGTGGGCGGTGGCGGTGGCCCGGGAAGATCCCGCTCCAGTTGCCGCTGGTGCGTGAGGCGCTCCCACGGCAACATTGCTTGCCGCGGTAGAGCGTGTCGCACGGCTCGGCGGCTGTTGACTCGGCTGCCGCCCCGCTACGTCCGCGGTCCTGCGAAGACGCCTCCTTGGCGGGGCCGGGGGCTCCGCCTGCGGCAAGCTTTCTGAAGGCTCGGGCTCTTCCTCGCCGGCCTCGCTTGGCTCAGCTTCAGAACCGGTAGGCTCTTCTTCGCCAATGAACTCCGCGCGCTCGGCAAGGTTTGCCGCCTCTGCCGCCTCCGCCTCCTCCAAAGTGAACCCGAACACGCCCGCGGCAGCTGCGGCCGCAACCTCTTCCGCCCTAGTGGCGATGCGCTGCAGCTCCTCGTCGGTGGTGTCACGGGTGAGGCTCTTCTGCTCGTCAGCGTGGACCGGCACTTCTTCCAAGTTGTCGAAGAACGCTTGCACGACGTCATCCGCAGGCTCTTGCCAAGTTGGAATGATTCCGTGTGAATCGCACAATGGCATCATGGCGCGGATCCGGTCAAGCGAAGAATTATTGCACAATGGAACGACGCCCCTCGGCAGCGTGAATGGGTGCTGGGGGTCGCGTTTGAACAACTCCAGGAGCATTGCATCCAGCTCCAAGACGGTGAAGTTGTAGTTGAGGCCCGGCCGCAGCCTCATGATGTCCGCCGAGTTCTTGAATTCCCAGGCGGGCCTCCCCCTCTCCTGCAGGGGGGCGATGCGGCGGCGGAGGAAATCTGCGCCTACAGCGCCTACAGTGAGCCCGGCAAGCCTGAGGCGAAGGATCCTAGTAATGGCGATCTTCAGCCTCTCGTCTTCCGGGGCCACGTTGCTCCAGTCATTGCCGCGCACTATTGGAGCTTGGCGCACGGCGGTGAAGGGCTGCGGATTCTCCTCGACGATCCAGCACCACTCCGCTCTCCACTCCTCCCACTTGCTGCGGAGCTCACCCTCCAAGTACGCCTCCTTCTTGCCGACTCTCGAGATCCAGGCGATCCCTCCGGCAAGCGGCTCTCCTCTCTCTACCCGAGGTATGAAGAAGTGGCGGAAAAGGGCAACATTGGGGTGGACTCCGACAAAGTTTTCGCACAAATGTGCGAAAACTGCCATGGTCAGAACGGCGTTGGGGGTGAAATCAAGGAGGCGGAAGCCGTAGGTGTTCATGATATCGCAGAAGAACTCCGAGAAGGGCGGGCAGAGCCCGCAATAGAAGAACAGCGCGAAGAATGGGTACCCGTTTGGAGCCAGCTCCGAAGCAGCGGCCGGGAGTACCCTCGTGCGCGGATGCGCCCGCGTCTCCGTCGCCCAAAAGAGGTAGAAGTACTCCCTCAGCTCCTTCACGCCGAGCTGGGGGGAGAAGATCGCCCGCTCCTTCCGCAGCGCCGCGAGCCGCTGCGCCTCGGCCGACTTCACGCCCTTTCCCTTGTCGGCTTTCGGAGCCATGGCGGAGGTGGTGGGGGAGGTCGACGGCGTTGGTGATGCTGGTGGCAATGGGGGGCGGAGCGCTGCTCTCTCGGCTTCGAGAAGAAGGGGGGGAGCGGCGGAGGTTCGTGAAGATGGAGTAGTAGCAACCAGCGAGGGGGAACGAACTGCCCCTGTTTCCTCTGCTTATAAAGAGGGACGGGGCGGACGTTTCGCCCTTCCGAATAAAGAACCACCCACGATCTCTCCCACGACGCCGCATTCAACGCGTGCCGTTAGGGGAGAGCGCGGTGGATACGGAGCGAGATTCGGCGTGGCCCAGTCCGCGTGTGCCCGTGCCCTGTCTTGGGCCTGGCCCAACAGCGCTCGGCACCGTGTCTGGCCCAGGCCCGGGGGCTCCTGTCGGTGTACTAGAATAGGGGTACCCTAGTACCCCGAACTTGTGCACGGGCAGTTGCAGCACCCCGCGGCAAGGCTTGCCGGGCGAACGCCAAGATCCTCCGTGGTTCCCTTGGAGCCATTCAAGAACAAAGTATTTAAGCTCAGGAGACAAGGCCCCGGCAAGAGGAGCTTGCCGGGAAGGCCAACCAAGGCACTCCAAGGAACTTGCCGCGACGCGCCACGCGCTCCGGCAAGGCAACAAGGCCCCGGCAAGAGGAGCTTGCCGGGAAGACCAACCAAGGTACCTCGAGGCCCGGTGAGCGACAAGCTTCCGGACCCGACAAGATAACAGCAGCGGCAAGGCGCTTGCCGCGGCAGGCGGCCACTCTGTGCCCACGCTCCAGCGCATCCACCAACGTGTCGCTCTGGGGGCCTCTCCAGGCGCGCGTGGCGGGAGGCTGTGCAGCCAGCGGTGCGCAGTGGCATGCGAAGCTGACAAGATCGCCATCGTGGCCAATGGTGGCGCCCCTAACGGTCCTTTTCTGCACTGTTTGGGCGACTCAGACGGGCATTTAATGCCCTTGTCCCCTGCCGTCAGGGTTAGGTAGGGTGCACTGTACAAGTAACTGTACCAACCACCTCACTTTTTACATTTGTACCCTTCTCTGCGTTGCCACCTGTCGGTGACCCCTTTAGCGTATAAAAGGAGGCCCATGCGCAACGTAGAGGGGGTTGGGGGGTTCAGTTCGACTCATTCGTAACCCAGAAAAACACTACGCTCTCTCTCTCTAGAGCAAGAACACAAGATAATCAAACAAGCAGCAGTAGGAGTGTTATCTCTCCGGAGAGCTCCGAAGCTGGGTAAACTGCTCGTGTGCTTCGCCTCGATCTGCTCTTCGTGCGATCTCCGCCCCCCGCCGAACCGAAAGGGGCCCGGTCCGCCGGCCCCATAGGTGTTCATGGATCAGTTTTCCCCGACATAGCGCAAGATCTGGAACCCCAAAAATTCCAAAATAAATTGCTGGACGTGAGGAATTTATCTCTGCAAAAATAATTAACTACATATCACTCTCCAAATAAAAATTACAGCAGTTCTCGTGGGCGCTAAAGTTTCTGTTTTTTACAGCAAGTTCAACAGGACTTTCCCCAAGTCTTCCCAACGGTTCTACTTCGCACAAACACTAATTAAACACAAAAACACAACCAAAATAGAGGCTAGATAAATTATTTATTACTAAACAGTATCAAAAAGCAAAGAATAAAAATAAAATTGGGTTGCCTCCCAACAAGCGCTATCGTTTAACGCCCCTAGCTAGGCATAACAAGCAAGAATAGATCTAGGTATTGCCATCTTTGGTAGGCAATCCATAAGTGGCTCTCATGATAGATTCATATGGTAATTTTATTTTATTTCTAGGGAAGTGTTCCATGCCCTTTTTAATGGAAATTGGAATCTAATATTCCCTTCCTTCATATCAATAATTGCACCAACCATTCTAAGGAAAGGTCTACCGAGAATAATCGGGCAAGAAGGATTGCAATCTATATCAAGAACGATAAAATCTACGGGCACATAATTACTATTCGCAACAATAAGAACATAATTAATTCTTACCATAGGTTTCTTAATAGTGGAATCCGCAAGATGCAAGTTTAGAGAGCAATCATCAAAATCATGGAAATCTAGCAAATCACACAAAGTTTTGGGAATAGCAGAGACACTAGAACCCAAATCACACAAAGAATAATACTCATGATCTTTAATTTTAATTTCAATAGTTGGTTCCCACTCATCATAAAGTTTTCTAGGGATAGAAACTTCCAATTCAAGTTTTTCTTCATAAGATTGCATCAAGGCATCAACGATATGTTTAGTAAACGCTTTATTTTGACTATAAGCGTGAGGAGAATTTAGCACGGATTGCAACAAGGAAATACAATCAATCAAAGAGCAATTTTCATAGTCAAATTCCTTGAAATCCATAATAGTGGGTTTAGCAACATCTAGGGTTTTAATTTCTTCAATCCCACTTTTATCAAATTTAGCATCAAGATCAAAAGATTCAGAATTCTTAGAACGCCTTCTAGGTGAAGGTGGATCATATTCAGTCCCATCATTATCAAGATTCATATTGCAAAACAAAGATTTAATAGGGGACACATCAATAACTTTTAGATCTTCATCATTATTTTCATAGGAACTAGAAGAACACGCTTTTATAAAGGCATCTTTCTTAGCACGCATCCTAGCGGTTCTTTCTTTGCACTCGTCAATGGAAATTCTCATGGCTTTGAGAGACTCATTGATATCACGCTTAGGTGGAATAGATCTAAGTTTCAAAGAATCAACATCAAGAGCAATTCTATCAACGTTCCTAGCCAAATCATCAATCTTAAGCAATTTTTCCTCAATCATAGCATTAAAATTCTTTTGCGAACAAATAAATTCTTTAATATTAGATTCAACTAACATTGTTACTCTATACGCGTTGTTACTAACATTGTTCCTACCAACAGAATTCACATCCATAGATTCATTATTATTCTCAATCAAAGTAGACAAGGGCACATCATTAGGATCAAAAGAAACACTCTTATTAGCAAATAATTTGATAAGTTCATCCATCTTTCCACACAAAACATTAATTTCTTCTATCGCATGCACCTTTTTATTAGTAGATCTTTCAGTATGCCATTGAGAATAATTAACCATAATATTATCTAGGAGTTTAGTAGCTTCTCCTAAAGTGATTTCCATAAAAGTGCCTCCCGCGGCCGAATCTAAAAGATTTCTAGAACCAAAATTCAATCTGGCATAAAAAATTTGTATAATCATCCACAAATTTAAACCATGAGTAGGGCAATTACGTATCATTAATTTCATTCTCTCCCAAGATTGTGCAACATGTTCATGATCAGGTTGCTTAAAATTCATAATATCGTTTCTAGGAGAGATGATCTTAGCGGGAGGAAAATACTTAGAGATAAAAGCATCTTTGCACTTGTTCCATGAATCAATACTATTTTTAGGCAAAGATGAAAACCAAGCTTTAGCATGATCTCTAAGCGAAAAAGGAAATAGCTTCAATTTGACAATATCATTATCCACATCTTTCTTCTTTTGCATGTCAGACAAATCAACGAAACTATTAATATGGGTAGCAGCATCTTCACTAGGAAGGCCAGAGAACGGATCTATCATGACAAGATTCAGCAAAGCAGCATTAATTTCACAAGATTCAGCATCGGTAAGAGGAGCAATCGGAGTGCTAAGGAAATCATTATTATTGGTATTGGTGAAGTCACATAATTTATTATTATCTTGAGCCATCGCGACAAGCAAGCAAACTAACACACAAGCAAACAAAAAGGCAAACGGGCAAAAAGAGGCAAATAGAGAAAGAGAGGGAGGATAGAGAGAGAGAGGGTGAATAAAATGGCAAGGGTGAATTGGGGAGAGGAAAACGAGAGGCAAATGGCAAATAATGTAATGCGGGAGATAGGGATTGTGATGGGTACTTGGTATGTTGACTTTTGCGCAGACTCCCCGGCAACGGCGCCAGAAATTCTTCTTGCTACCTCTTGAGCACTGCGTTGGATTTCCCCGAAGAGGAGAGGATGATGCAGCAATGTAGCATAAGTATTTCCCCTCAGTTTTTGAGAACCAAGGTATCAAACTAGTAGGAGGCTACGCACGAGTCCCTTGTACCTACACAAAAACAATAGCTCAACGCAACCAATGCGCTTATGGGTTGTCAATCCCTTCATGGTCACTTACGAAAGTGAGATCTGATAGAGATGATAAATATATTTTTGGTATTTTTGGTATAGAGATGCAAAGTAAAAAGTAAAATTCAAAATGAAAAAGCAAAGCTATAATAAAGTGATGGAGATTGATCTGATGAGAAAGAGACCCGGGGGCCATAGGTTTCACTAGTGGCTTCTCTCAAGAACATAAGTATTCTACATTGGGTGAACAAATTACTGTTGAGCAATTGACAGAATTGAGCATAGTTATGAGAATATCTAGGTATGATAATGTATATAGGCATCATGTCCGAGACAAGTAGACCGACTCCTGCATGCCTGCATCTACTACTATTACTCCACTCATCGAGCGCTATCCAACATGCATCTAGAGTATTAAGTTAAAGACAGAGTAACGCCTTAAGCAAGATGACACAATGTAGAGGGATAGTTTCATGCAATATGATAAAAACCCCATCTTGTTATCCTCGATGGCAAAGATACAATACGTGCCTTGCTGCCCCTTCTGTCACTGGGAAAGGACACCGCAAGATCGAACCCAAAGTTAAGCACTTCTCCCATGGCAAGAACAACCAATCTAGTAGGCCAAACCAAACTGATAATTCGAAGAGACTTGCAAAGATAACAAATCATACATAAAAGAATTCGGAGAAGATTCAAATATTATTCATAGATAGACTTGATCATAAACCCACAATTCATCGGTCTCAACAAACACACCGCAAAAAGAAGATTACATCGAATAGATCTCCACGAGAGAGGGGGAGAACATTGTATTGAGATCCAAAGAGAGAAGAAGCCATCTATATACTAACTATGGACTCGTAGGTCTGAAGTAAACTACTCACACTTCATCGGAGGGGCTTGGATGATGATGTAGAAGCCCTCCGTGATCGATGCCCCCTCCAGCGGAGCTCCGAAACAGGCCCCAAGATGGGATCTCGTGGATACAAAAAGTTGCGGTGGTGGAATTAGGTTTTTGGCTCCGTATCTGATCGTTTGGGGGTACGTGGATATATATAGGAGGAAGAAGTACGCCGGTGGAGCAACAGGGGGCCGACGAGGCAGGGGGCGCGCCCTCCACCCTCGTGACCGCCTCGTGGCTTTCTTGACGGAGGGTCCAAGTCTCCTGGATCTTATCTGATGAGAAAATCACGTTTCCGAAGGTTTCATTCCGTTTGGACTCCATTTGATATTCCTTTTCTTCGAAACCCTAAAACAGGCAAAAACAGCAATTCTGGGCTGGGCCTCCGGTTAATAGGTTAGTCCCAAAAATAATATAAAAGTGGATAAGAAAGCCCAATAATGTCCAAAACAGTAGGTAATATAGCATGGAGCAATCAAAAATTATAGATACGTTGGAGACGTATCACTCGACCGCTCAGGTTTATCGACGTGGTAGGGGCGGACCCATGCACCAGTGCCGTGCCAGTGTGCTGAGGCCCCGTGGGAGGAGACGATTGAGCAGGTAGTAATCATAGATATATCGAACATGAGAGTAGCAGGCTTAAGCAAGTGCATGAGAGATACGTGCCACTGGGTCAGGCCCGAGCGACTTGGGGATGATGTAGCCCGAGGGGCGCCCCCCAACAAGGTAAGATAAGACATAATTAAAGGGATACATGCCACAGGGACGGACCCACATGGCCTGGGAATGATACAGCCTGAGGGGCGCTCCCAGCTGATTAACTTGGAAAGATGTCACCTAGTCATACTGACGAAGGAGAGTTGAAGCAACTGAAGGTGTATGGTGAAGGGGTTGCTCCTCACGAGCCTCCGGAGCTCTGAGCCTCGGGAGGCTCTGGGGCTCATGTGGTTCATTACAGACCGTCTCCATCTCCATCAGGACGGCGTGGTGCCTGGCTTCCTGATCCGCTAGGATTCTCCGCAAGTTGCGTTGGTGGGCGGATGATACACTTGGCAGGCCAAAGGGCATGCGAACGTAGCTATGCGATGGGCCCTCACAATGTCCCATGCGCGAAGGCTAGAAAAGCTCCTAAGAAGCGGCCCTATTGAGCCCTGGAACGTCGATGCAAACACGCAGCTTGGCATCCTCGCCTAGATGGGAAGCTATGTCTCGTGAGCGGCGGTCGCCGCGCATGGCCCTTGCGTCTTGCAACTCCTGGGTGGTCTTGGTGATGAACTCCTGAACGGTGGGCGATCCTTGCTCTATGCCCTCCTAAGGGAAATGTTACATGAAGCACGCCTCCAAGTGGTGTCCAAGCGCCTCCCTCATGATGTGGGAAAAGTCTGAGGCCTTCCAGAAGAAAGCCCCCGAGCCCTTCCCAAGAAGGGCGCTGGGCGTGCCTTCCTATGCGATGGAGGGAGGCACCCCTGGAGCGGGCGCTGATCCTGACGAGACTCCGTCCGTGGTGTCACCCTCCTGAGGTCCTGCGCGTCGTAGCTGCTTCTTCTTCTTGGGGACGGCCTTAGAAGGACCCTCGCCCTTGCTGTCGGGGTCATCGGTTGCTGCATCTTGGAAGGCACGCTCAAGGGAGCACACCACATCTTTAACTTCCCATGGGACCGTGATGATCCCGCTGCTTCCCGGCATCTTGAGGACACTGTAGCCATGATGGGTCACTGCCATGAACTTGGCCAGGGCTGGGTACCCGAGGATGGCGTTGTACGGCAAACGGATGTGTGCGACGTCAAAGTCGATGAGCTCGGTGTGGTAGTTCTTGCGTTTGCCGAAGGTGACAGGGAGGCGGACCTGCCCTATCGGTGTGGTGGAACCGTCAGTCACTCCTGAGAAAGGCTTGGTGAGCTGAAGCTGTTCATACGACACTTGGAGGTTGTCGAACTTGTCGACGGAGAGGACGTTGAGCCCTGCGCCGCCGTCGATGAGGGTCTTGGTAACTTGAATGTTGCTGATGACTAGGGAGCAAAGCATCGGGAGGGTGCCAGCAGTAGCTGCGCACTTGAGCTAGTCTGCCGAGTTGAACATAATGGGGCACTGGGACTATCTGAGCAGGCGCGTGGCTTTGAGCTTGGGGAGGCCTGCAATCACTTCACGAGCAAACTGCTTGAAGATACACTGCGAGGCTGGGGCCTGGGCTCCACCCAAGATGCAGGCGATAGCACGTGGTTCCTGGAAGCCCCCAACCCCCTCGTCCTGATGGTATTCGTCATTCCTTCTTGACGGTGGTGGTAGCGGAGGGAGCCCGGCGTTGCCCTGAGGACAATCCTCACGAGGTTGATCCCTCCAGGCGCCCTCGCGAGGCTAATCCTGCTAGCGGTCCTCGTGAGGCCTATCGCGCCACTCCTGGCGCGGGCCACGATCGTCCCAACGTCCGCCACCATGCCCTCCTCCTCGGCCGTAGGCCCGGTCACCGTGCTCGGGGCGTCGACCAGAGCGCCCTTCGTGAATGGCTCTGAGCTCTTAACAGTAGCTGGTGTTGTGGGTGTACAGGTTGTGGAAGGCGCAGGACGGACGGCTGCCCTTGGATGACTCTGGTTGGTCTCTGTCGGTGTCAAAACCGGCGGATCTCGGGTAGGGGGTCCCGAACTGTGCGTCTAAGGCAGATGGTAACAGGAGGCAGGGGACAAAATGTTTACCTAGGTTTGGGCCCTCTCAATGGAGGTAATACTCTACTCCTGCTTGATTGATCTTGATGATATGAGTGTTACAAGAGTTGATCTACCACGAGATCGTAGAGGCTAAACCCTAGAAGCTAGCATATGATTATGATTGTTGTCGTCCTATGGACTAAACCCTCCGGTTTATATAGACACCGGAGGGGGCTAGGGTTACACAGAGTAGGTTACAAGGGAGGAGATCTACATATCCGAACTGCCAAGTTTGCCTTCCACGCAAAGGAGAGTCCTACCCGGACACGGGACGAAGTCTTCAATCTTGTATCTTCATATTCCAACAGTCCGGCGAAAGTATATAGTCCGGCTGTCCGAGAACCCCCTAATCTAGGACTCCCTCAGTAGCCCCTGAACCAGGCTTCAATGACGATTAGTCCGGCGCGCAGATTATCTTCGGCATTGCAAGGCGGGTTCCTTCTCCGAATACTCCATAGAAGATTTTGAACACAAGGATTGTGTCCAGCTCTGGAAAAAAAATTCCACATACCACCGATGAGAGTATAATATTTCCACAAATATAATCTGATGACAACTTTTCATAACATGACCTCACGCCATGGCCGATCATCATTCGAACCGTTTTTCTCAACCAGCTACTACACATATTGCGAGGCGGTTTTCTTGGCATGTCTTGTCGAAGCAGAGATCGTGTCCCCTTATCACGGGATTCCCATCAATACAGGTGTGGGTAACCCAACCGCACCACCAATTATGGCGCTTGGCGAATAAGCGAGCTCACCAGGCAGGTGGGGAGGCGCATAGCTTCTTCCGCCCTTATAAAGGGACAAGGACTCCTCCTTTTCACCCACGCCTTCTGTTGGAAATATGCCCTAGAGGCAATAATAAATTAGTTATTATTATATTTCCTTGTTCATGATAATCGTTTATTATCCATGCTAGAATTGTATTGATAGGAAACTCAGATACATGTGTGGATACATAGACAACACCATGTCCCTAGTAAGCCTCTAGTTGACTAGCTCGTTGATCAATAGATGGTTATGGTTTCCTGACCATGGACATTGGATGTCGTTGATAACGGGATCACATCATTAGGAGAATGATGTGATGGACAAGACCCAATCCTAAGCCTAGCACAAAGATCGTGTAGTTCGTATGCTAAAGCTTTTCTAATGTCAAGTATCATTTCCTTAGACCATGAGATTGTGCAACTCCCGGATACCGTAGGAGTGCTTTGGGTGTGCCAAACGTCACAATGTAACTGGGTGGCTATAAAGGTACACTACAGGTATCTCCGAAAGTGTCTGTTGGGTTGGCACGAATCGAGAATGGGATTTGTCACTCCGTGTGATCGGAGAGGTATCTCTGGGCCCACTCGGTAGGACATCATCATAATGTGCACAAAGTGACCAAGGAGTTGATCACGGGATGATGTGTTACGGAACGAGTAAAGAGACTTGCCAGTAACGAGATTGAACAAGGTATCGGGATACCGACGATCGAATCTCGGGCAAGTACAATACCGCTAGACAAAGGGAATTGTATACGGGATTGATCAAATCCTGGACATCGTGGTTCATCCGATGAGATCATCGTGGAACATGTGGGAACCAACATGGGTATCCAGATCCCGCTGTTGGTTATTGACCGGAGAACGTCTCGGTCATGTCTGCATGGTTCCCGAACCCGTAGGGTGTACACACTTAAGGTTCGATGACGCTAGGGTTATAAAGGAAGTTTGTATGTGGTTACCGAATGTTGTTCGGAGTCCCGGATGAGATCTCGGACATCACGAGGAGTTCCGGAATGGTCCGGAGGTAAAGATTTATATATGGGAAGTCTTGTTTTGGTCACCGGAAAAGTTTCGGGTTTTATCGGTAACGTACCAGGACCACCAGGAGGGTCCCGGGGGTCCACCAAGTGGGGCCACCAGCCCCGGAGGCTTGCATGGGCCAAGAGTGGGAAGGGACCAGCCCCTGATTGGGCTGGTGCGCCTCCCACAAGGCCCAAGGCACAGCTAGGAGGAGAAGGGGGAAACCCTAGGCGCAGATGGGCCTAAGGCCCACCCTAGGGCGCGCCCCCTTCTCCCCCTCTTGGCCGCCCCCCTCCATCCCATCTAGGGCTGCCGCCCCCCTAGGGGTGGGAACCCTAGAGGGGGTGCACCCTCCTCCCCTTCTCCTATAAATATGTCAGGACCCCGACTCAATGCCGCATCGATCTAGCATGTAACACCTCATATCACTTTGCGGCCTCACGCACGGTATTCCCACGGGTGTCGCCTTACCTTTGCCCGGGACCGTTTGCGCCTTTTGGCACACGTATGTGACAGTGTCGCTAGCATCCATATGATAAGGAGCCCGGGCTGACATGGCTAGTCGTAAACCCAAAGTGGCACAAACTTACAGGGACAGGCATCCATGACCCAGCATCGAACGTGTCGGTCATCAGCGAGTGAATCCAGGCTGTAGCACTGGGCTAGCAGGACTCCGGTGAACCGGGCTGTAGCGGGCTAACAGGACTCCGGTATTCATCGCATGACATTTCCCCGTAGGGACAGACACAGGAACGAAGAAGGACACATGCCGGCCAGCCTAAGTGTTCCGGAGCAGTAGCAAGCTACCATGGCTCGGTGGAAACACTAGGAGACATTTCCCGGTAAGAGAGGCTACTAAAGATAAACAACTAGATGGTCAGATCCCACACATACCAAGCATTTCAATAGCATACACACAATATGCTCGATATGTGCAAATACAACATGGCATCACAACATGACTCTACGACTCAAGTAATTATTCAATAGGCTCCGAGGAGCGAGATATTACAAACATGGGTCTCATGACCCAACAATCAGAGCATACAAATCAAAGCACAAGCGGAAGCTATCATGTCTGAGTACAGACATCTATAAATGAAAAAGGCTGAGAAGCCTGACTATCTACCAGATCCTGCCGAGGGCACAAGATCGTAGCTGAGGTATCAATCTAAACGTCGAAGTCCACGTGAAACTACTAGCGAGACCGAAGTCTCTCTGCAAAAACATAAAATAGGCAAACGTGAGTACAAATGTACCCAGCAAGACTTACATCAGAACTATCTACATATGCATCATTATCAACAAAGGGGTGGTGGGGTTTAACTGCAGCAAGCCAGCTTTGACTCGGTGGCTATCCTGAACTACGACTGCAAGTAACTCTTTTGAGGTGGCGCACACGAGTCCATATATTCACCATATAAATACACCACTATGGATCCGCTCCCGTCTCCCTATGAGAACGCCATCCATAGCACTCACGCTTATCTTGCGTATGTTAGAGTATCCACTTTCAATTGTCTATGAACTGATATAAGCAACCCAGAAGTCCTTTTCCGCGGACACGGCTATTCGAATAGATCATATTAACCCTGCAGGGGTGTACTTCTTCACACACGCTCTCACCACTTACCGCCGTTTACACGACATGTACTCGGCAACCTTCAAGCGGAAGCCCAACGTGGGTGTCGGCCACGGCCTACCTAAACACTCAAGTCTCTAGTCTAGGTTTATCGCCTATTCGGGTTCCATCCATGAGGAGATCCGGCCGGAGTTTCGCTCACAGCCCCAAACGATGTGAACAGGGTTCCGTGACACCAAACGGGCGCCCGGTTTACCCGGCCACGTGCCTACCGCATCACAGCCCACCCCTACGGTCAGCGCTGCCCACGGCCTCCAGCATACTACAAACACCAGAAACTACTTGCAACTCCTGGACAGAGGACAAGGGTGATCAAGAAGCCGAGAGGGTCCATTGGTTTTGGGCCCAATGCGTGGTAGTAGCTGAATCATGGATCACAAACACAGAACTCAGTTCCTGAGGACGGCTGCAATGAGACAACCCACCATGTACTCCTACATGGCCTCTCACTGCTACCTTTACCAAATCGTGTTCACACACTTAGCTCACACACAGTAGGACATGTTCACACGCCTCTGATTCATCCCCGATGAATCAGACCTGACTCAACTCTAAGAAGTAGCAGGCATGACAAACAAGCATGAATGAGTAGGTACATCAGGGCTCAAACAACTCCTACTCATGCTAGTGGGTTTCATCTATTTACTGTGGCAATGACAGGTCGTGCAGAGGATAAAGGGGTTCAACTACCGCAGCAAGTATCAAATATGTCGTTGTTGTCCTAATGCAGTAAAAGAGAGCAGGAGCGAGAGAGTGGGATTTTATCGGAATGAACAAGGGGGTTTTGCTTGCCTGGCACTTCTGAAGATAACATTGAGTCTTCATCAGTGTCAACGATCACATCATCGATATCGCGTCTATCGAGAGGGGACAAATACCGGCAACACAGAAAGGAACACAATCAATGCAATGCACAATATGATGCATGCTCATGACATGGCAATATGAATGTGTTTTGAGCTAATGCAACTAGCAACAGATTAGATGAAGTTGGTTTGAATATAAAATTCAAATTCAAACTCCATATGTGATTAAATAAATGCCCTTTATATGATTTGTGCTAAACAGCAGCTATAAGTTGTTCTAACATGCATGAAAATGGTACAGATGGATTCCTTGAATTTTTCTGATAATTTTTCATATATAAATTATTTAATTTGGAGTTACGGTTAATTTTCTATGATTTATTGAAGTTTATACAATTTTCTGGAATTAATAAATCATTTCCTAATTTATTTTAATTCCAGAAAGGAATTATTGCATCAGCATGACCTCATGCTGACCTCAGCAGGTCAACGGGCACCGTCCAGGTCAAACCTGACCAGTGGGGTCCACTGGTCAGTGACCCAGTCAACTAACCAAGTTAGTTAGCCCTAACTAACTTAGTTAGCCGGGCAGGGCCCGCATGTCAGTGGCCTATCTAATTAGCTGAGTTAATTAACGCTAACTAATCTAACACTAATCAAGCAGGCGCCTGGGCCCACACGTCAGGGGGTCAAACCCCGGGTCAACTCGCCGGAGTTGACCCGCGGCTCGTCGCCGGCGGAGCCAGAGACGGCGGAGGGGGTCGGAAATCCTCCTCCGGCGACCAAAACAGCGGCAGCGATCATCTACGCGTAGCTGGCGCTCAGCCGCATCCATCTAGGCAAGCGGGAGGGGCTGAGGTCGAACGGGCTCGCCGGAATCGAGCTCGCGGCGGCGGCCGGAGCTCGGGGTTGGTGCGGGTTGGCGCTAGGGGGCACGGCAGGTCGCACGGGTGGGCGCGCTCGGCTCCTGGAAGGGTGCCGAGCACGTTGCCGTGCTCGGGAGTTAGCTACGGTGGCTCTAGCACCGTCTGCGTCATCGCCGACGGCGAGGAACTGTCGGCTCCGACAGTCGGGGTGGTTAGAAGGCACGGACGGGCACGGGGAGAGAGGGGAAATGGACAGGGGCTCACGAGGGGTCGGGAGAGAAGCTCGATGGGCTCGGGGAAGCCTCTGCAACGGCGAATTGACGACGGCGATCTCCGGGCACCGGAGATGAGGACGACGACGCTCCGGTCGACTGCGGCCTCCTCTGGTCGCGTGCGTCGCGTGTGTAGCTCCACGGGGTCAGGGCGGAGCTCAGGGATGCATAGTGGGAGCGAGGGGGTGGCTGTGGCCCCGGTAAACGGCGTCGGTGGCGATGGGCTCCGCTCGGGCGCGTGAGGGAGAGAGAGCAGAGGAGGGGGAGGAGCGAGGGAGAGCGCGAGGGGTTCCAGGGAGAGTGAGAGAGAGGCCAGGGGTGTCGTGGCATCTCCAGGCGCATCGAGGAGGGAGGCAACCAGGCAGGAGGTGGCGCACGGCGGCGCGCGCGGCCGACAGGCAGCTGCCTGCCTGCTCTGGCGGGAGGAAGCAGGTGGCTGGCACGGGCCAGCACAGTGCTGGGCCGGCCAGCGGGCTGCCAGGTAAGGTTAGGTAAACCTTTCTCTCTCCTTTTTTTTGTTACTATTTCCTATTTTCTGTAATTGTGTTTGGATTTATTAAAAATGCCAGAGCATTTCCAAAAATCATGCAACTGACTGTGGCCACTGTTTGGAATATTTCCAACAGTAAACATTTCAGTTTGTGATTATTTGAGCATTTAAAATATTATTAGCAATTAAATGCCCAAATGCAAATACTATAAAATTTAATTCAAAAATCCAGGAATAGCCTATAATTATGTTCATCATTTTTGGAAGAGGTTTTCACCTTTAACAGAAATTATGAACATTTCCAAAGGGCATTCTGGGTTATTGAAAATATTTTTATTGAACCTAGTTAAATTTCATTTGGTGCTAGGGTTTCAACAATCCCCATTTCAAATTTCTTTGGAATTTAAACATGATGGCATGATGAACAAGCAAAGTCAAGCAAGGGCTGAACTGGGGCTGTGACAACTCACCCCCACTAAACAAAAATCTCGTCTCGAGATTCAAGCGTAGGGTAAGGTGAAGGGTAACGCAGACTAGTATAATCTTCACGATCCAGGGTGCACTTCGGTTGAACGTTGATTCATTCACCATCATTGTCTTGAAATCTTGCCTTGAAAAATCCTGTCAGCATGACCTGGAGGGAAGAAGGAGACTCTAGAAGGGTCGATCTTCTCGAAGATCGAACAACTCACGGAATGAGACATAAGACCATCTCTCGGGTTGAGACACGAGGTACACATCAAGAGGGGTGGAAAGAAACGGATGACGAAGGTTCACTAGGTGGACAACAATTCCACACTTAAGAAGGTGGTAATCGATTGTCAACGTAGCGAGGATTTGAGTTGCCATGATAGCACAACGGGGCACCTTAGGGATGGTGACTCGTAGGTATATCCCCTTAAGTGGCAAAAAGAATTACTTTTGATTCAAAGATCATTGAAACTCTTTAAACCAGCCTAAGACAATTTTCGAGCGATCATTTGGAGGGGGTCGGTAGAATGGCATACTCGGACTTGGATGATGTGGATTACCTTGTTGAAGACAACGCAATGGATGAATTTGCTTATCACCGGAAATGGAAGAGACCCATGGTAGAATGGCACATTGGCGGTGCAAGCTGGGAACAAAATGCATATGCTGGGAATGATTCTGGTAACTGGGAAAGAACCCAACAATAGAGAGTGAATTCACTGTTTGAGTAGGTCATAGCATTGCCGAGGGAACTGAGAGCAACCCATCTAGTGCCGAGGATAACACGTAGCGCTTGTGCGTGCTCTCAAGAACTTGAGCATTTCCACAATCATCAAGATTCTACCAATATCCGTGTCAAGGATCCTGGCAACACAACCTACTACCATGATGAATGGTGATGGAGGATGCAGATGCAAAGGAAGATAACACCTTCTCAAATTTCACCCTTGGCGGGGCCTAGGAAATAAAATCTGGATGATCGACCGAGAGACATTTAGCACTCCGCTTCTAATGTTCTCCTTGATGTGCTAGTGTAACCCACTCATGGATATGGTTTGATATCTAGAACATCAAGTAAAAAGGTCGGACTTCGGGAGCACTAGAATCCATAAGGAACAGTTACGGAGGTAAATCCTACGAAATCCTTATGGGGAGGTGGCCAACTTCCTCAATCAAGAAATTATAATAACAGGTCTTCCGGCTGGGTGTGTTGGCCACGACATCCACTTTACCGGTTTTCGAGGGACCGATATTATAGTTCTTGGGAGATGTTCCAAACTATCATATCTGCCTGAGATTCAGATCTGGTTGGTGTCAGGATATTCCAGACTCATCGAGTCTAGGAATAAAAATGAAAGTTTGCAACACAATTCGACGAGACAACGCTGCGAGATTCTCGGGGAATGAACTATGATAGTAAGCTCCAAAACATGAGCTGGTTCTGCTACAAACATGTGAACACGCTGTCCCAGACAAACATGACCACGTGGTAGTCTTATAATAAAACACTACCGAGTTCAGGTGGGGAATCATCATTAATGACATCGAAGTCTCCATGCGTGGAAATCCAAAGAGTTCACCTTGGACAGACTCCTTTATCCTTGAACAACTCAATCAGTGGCTTGGTGTGCTAGGGACACATATAGAATGGAGGTTGCAAGTCTCCAGACCATAGAATACTTCGCACATATGCATGACTGACTTGGGATGATTCCAGAGGAAGCAAAACTAACTTTCTCAAATTCACGGCGGCAACTTTCACCAAATGCACGTGTATAAAAGGAATCCTTTCATCAACAAATACTTCATGAGCTAGCATGAAGAAAATGCTTTCAAAAGTTTCCAACACTAGCTTAATGTCCAACAAAATCATGGAGGAGATAAGGATGTTGTCAATGGGCTCAACAACAATTCATCTGGGTTTCCTTTTAAAAGGAATTCCATAGTTAAGTGAACAAGTGATAGCATTGGTCAGGCCAAAGATGTAATGGGGTATGCTCGAGGGATCAACCACGAATAAGACAACATTACGAGCATCATTGGTACTAATTTGATTTGACAATAGCCCACACTCAAATCAAAGGTTGGATAAAATGATAGGTCCATTAACTGATCACGAGGTTCAGTCGATGAAAATATCAACTTTCTTCAACACACATACAAGACATCCCTTATAATGAACTATATCGGACAAGCTTCTATCTTCCAACTCTCCAAGTTGATGCATAGCTTAACCAACTAGCTCAGGGGTATCCAACACGGATTCTTGGAGAAAGGGTGGTTTACAGGAATAAACCAACTTGATCACGAACTCAACATAGCGGTCAGGTGACAACCTGGTAATACTTCTGAGAAGATATTCAGAAATCACGAACCACTGGTATGTTACTAAGCTCGAGAACAATCTCGCTTTTGAGGGCAAGACGATATGATCAAATGAGTGAGGACTTGACAAGATCCTAACTCATCAATCGAAGGGTGCACCGAAATAAGGACTAGGTAGCACGATGAGTCTTAGAAGGATGATTCGAAAACCAACATACTAAGAATGAAATTATTATCCTTTAACTACCAAGCAACGAGGTTGCTGGGAGTATTGATTTCACACAGCACAATTCATTTGTCGGTATTCCGGTTGCATCAACACGAGGGCCGAGGAATGACTAATGATGGTGAGAAGTATCACTGTACCAAGAGTTCATAGGATGGTGTGCAATTCCTATAACAATCTCGATATAGAATAAGGTAATACTCCAAGGTAGAACAGAACCAAAAGCTGGATTGGCATTTGATCTGCGGAATACAACTACTTTGACCCAATCCTAGATATGGATGAGGTACTGGAGTTTGTTTCTCCTAGTCATTCCGCGATAGAATGGCTTGACAGACCACAAAAGTAGTAGGCATCAATAAACGAACGCACGCATACTCTTGACTATCAATTGATAGGCGAGGGTCGGAGACAACTAAGATGGGACAACTCAAAAGAACATATGATTTTCTGAGTTGTGGATGCATGGATTAGCATGTCGAACGAAGTTCAACATATTTCTTCCGGATAACCCATGTAGAAAGATAGCACTGGCAGAGCCACAATATATAATGGAGAACTCATCAAGAATAATCCTGTTGTGATATTTCAGTTCAACGAGGAACTTCTGCCATAAGTAGTTCATGGTATTTGGAAGAAAGATGTACCACGAACCTCGAGGACTATCGCAAAGGTTACTAATATCCTGAAGGAACTAGCAAACCCTATCAACATGAAGTAAGTAGAGTGAATCTCGGTTTCAAAACCCAAGGAGTAGAATACCTACTACTAAGTAGCATCACGGGATGCTTTCGAGAATGATGGCAGAATCATCACACTGGGAACACAAATCATGTCTAAATTACTAGATAATCCCCTAAGACACCTAGGGTCATAATAATATCTCCAACATATATGTCAAGGTAACGGAGTACCTCAACTCACTGATTAGTGTGGTTAATCTGGCCCATGGGAACATTGAAACGGAAAGAAAGGATTTGCAAATGCATCAGACTACTTAGAAACCTGGGATGACTCGGACAGCATAACGGTTGTAAATGCTCAGAAAAGATTTGAGACATTCACAAAAATGGTGGCATAACCACTTAGAAGCACAATATCAAGGTTCCGAGATCAACAATTAACATACGGAAGTAGTAGGAACTGAACTGAGACTTAAATCCAACAATCTTATAAGTCTACGGATTAGTAACACGTGATCCTGATAGAAAGAAGAGAAAACCTAGTTCTTAATCCCCGCAGGAAAGATAAGATGACTCAGATCAGAAGGCATAAGGTATAAGGAGTAAAAAGAGCCTTACGTTCCATCCCACAATCAATTCCCTTATATAACTAAAGAATTTCTAGACTCAACTTCGACCAGTTTGGCTTGGTAATCCTACAGGCAGTCAAGCTCTGATACCAACACTGTCAGGACCCCGACTCAATGCCACATCGATCTAGCATGTAACACCTCATATCACTTTGCGGCCTCACGCACGGTATTCCCACGGGTGTCGCCTTACCTTTGCCCGGGACCGTTTGCGCCTTTTGGCACACGTATATGACAGTGTCGCTAGCATCCATATGATAAGGAGCCCGGGCTGACATGGCTAGTCGTAAACCCAAAGTGGCACAAACTTACAGGGACAGGCATCCATGACCCAGCATCGAACGTGTCGGTCATCAGCGAGTGAATCCAGGCTGTAGCACTGGGCTAGCAGGACTCCGGTGAACCGGGCTGTAGCTGGCTAACAGGACTCCGGTATTCATCGCGTGACATTTCCCCGTAGGGACAGACACAGGAACGAAGAAGGACACATGCCGGCCAGCCTAAGTGTTCCGGAGCAGTAGCAAGCTACCATGGCTCGGTGGAAACACTAGGAGACATTTCCCGGTAAGAGAGGCTACTAAAGATAAACAACTAGATGGTCAGATCCCACACATACCAAGCATTTCAATAGCATACACACAATATGCTCGATATGTGCAAATACAACATGGCATCACAACATGACTCTACGACTCAAGTAATTATTCAATAGGCTCCGAGGAGCGAGATATTACAAACATGGGTCTCATGACCCAACAATCAGAGCATACAAATCAAAGCACAAGCGGAAGCTATCATGTCTGAGTACAGACATCTATAAATGAAAAAGGCTGAGAAGCCTGACTATCTACCAGATCCTGCCGAGGGCACAAGATCGTAGCTGAGGTATCAAGCTAAACGTCGAAGTCCACGTGAAACTACTAGCGAGACCGAAGTCTCTCTGCAAAAACATAAAATAGGCAAACGTGAGTACAAATGTACCCAGCAAGACTTACATCAGAACTATCTACATATGCATCATTATCAACAAAGGGGTGGTGGGGTTTAACTGCAGCAAGCCAGCTTTGACTCGGTGGCTATCCTGAACTACGACTGCAAGTAACTCTTTTGAGGTGGCGCACACGAGTCCACATATTCACCATATCAATACACCACTATGCATCCGCTCCCGTCTCCCTACGAGAACGCCATCCATAGCACTCACGCTTATCTTGCGTATGTTAGAGTATCCACTTTCAATTGTCTATGAACTCATATAAGCAACCCAGAAGTCCTTTTCCGCGGACACGGCTATTCGAATAGATCATATTAACCCTGCAGGGGTGTACTTCTTCACACACGCTCTCACCACTTACCGCCGTTTACACGACATGTACTCGGCAACCTTCAAGCGGAAGCCCAACGTGGGTGTCGGCCACGGCCTACCTAAACACTCAAGTCTCTAGTCCAGGTTTATCGCCTATTCGGGTTCCATCCATGAGGAGATCCGGCCGGAGTTTCGCTCACAGCCCCAAACGATGTGAACAGGGTTCCGTGACACCAAACGGGCGCCCGGTTTACCCGGCCACATGCCTACCGCATCACAGCCCACCCCTACGGTCAGCGCTGCCCACGGCCTCCAGCATACTACAAACACCAGAAACTACTTGCAACTCCTGGACAGAGGACAAGGGTGATCAAGAAGCCGAGAGGGTCCATTGGTTTCGGGCCCAATGCGTGGTAGTAGCTGAATCATGGATCACAAACACAGAACTCAGTTCCTGAGGACGGCTGCAATGAGACAACCCACCATGTACTCCTACATGGCCTCTCACCGCTACCTTTACCAAATCGTGTTCACACACTTAGCTCACACACAGTAGGACATGTTCACACGCCTTTGATTCATCCCCGATGAATCAGACCTGACTCAACTCTAAGCAGTAGCAGGCATGACAAACAAGCATGAATGAGTAGGTACATCAGGGCTCAAACAACTCCTACTCATGCTAGTGGGTTTCATCTATTTACTGTGGCAATGACAGGTCGTGCAGAGGATAAAGGGGTTCAACTACCGCAGCAAGTATCAAATATGTCGTTGTTGTCCTAATGCAGTAAAAGAGAGCAGGAGCGAGAGAGTGGGATTTTATCGGAATGAACAAGGGGGTTTTGCTTGCCTGGCACTTCTGAAGATAACATTGAGTCTTCATCAGTGTCAACGATCACATCATCGATATCGCGTCTATCGAGAGGGGACAAATACCGGCAACACAGAAAGGAACACAATCAATGCAATGCACAATATGATGCATGCTCATGACATGGCAATATGAATGTGTTTTGAGCTAATGCAACTAGCAACAGATTAGATGAAGTTGGTTTGAATATAAAATTCAAATTCAAACTCCATATGTGATTAAATAAATGCCCTTTATATGATTTGTGCTAAACAGCAGCTATAAGTTGTTCTAACATGCATGAAAATGGTACAGATGGATTCCTTGAATTTTTCTGATAATTTTTCATATATAAATTATTTAATTTGGAGTTACGGTTAATTTTCTATGATTTATTGAAGTTTATACAATTTTCTGGAATTAATAAATCATTTCCTAATTTATTTTAATTCCAGAAAGGAATTATTGCGTCAGCATGACCTCATGCTGACCTCAGCAGGTCAACGGGCACCGTCCAGGTCAAACCTGACCAGTGGGGTCCACTGGTCAGTGACCCAGTCAACTAACCAAGTTAGTTAGCCCTAACTAACTTAGTTAGCCGGGCAGGGCCCGCATGTCAGTGGCCTATCTAATTAGCTGAGTTAATTAACGCTAACTAATCTAACACTAATCAAGCAGGCGCCTGGGCCCACACGTCAGGGGGTCAAACCCCGGGTCAACTCGCCGGAGTTGACCCGCGGCTCGTCGCCGGCGGAGCCAGAGACGGCGGAGGGGGTCGGAAATCCTCCTCCGGCGACCAAAACAGCGGCAGCGATCATCTACGCGTAGCTGGCGCTCAGCCGCATCCATCTAGGCAAGCGGGAGGGGCTGAGGTCGAACGGGCTCGCCGGAATCGAGCTCGCGGCGGCGGTCGGAGCTCGGGGTTGGTGCGGGTTGGCGCTAGGGGGCACGGCAGGTCGCACGGGTGGGCGCGCTCGGCTCCTGGAAGGGTGCCGAGCACGTTGCCGTGCTCGGGAGTTAGCTACGGTGGCTCTAGCACTATCTGCGTCATCGCCGGCGGCGAGGAACTGTCGGCTCCGACAGTCGGGGTGGTTAGAAGGCACGGACGGGCACGGGGAGAGAGGGGAAATGGACAGGGGCTCACGAGGGGTCGGGAGAGAAGCTCGGTGGGCTCGGGGAAGCCTCTGCAACGGCGAATTGACGACGGCGATCTCCGGGCACCGGAGATGAGGACGACGACGCTCCGGTCGACTGCGGCCTCCTCTGGTCGCGTGCGTCGGGTGTGTAGCTCCACGGGGTCAGGGCGGAGCTCAGGGATGCATAGTGGGAGCGAGGGGGTGGCTGTGGCCCCGGTAAACGGCGTCGGCGGCGATGGGCTCCGCTCGGGCGCGTGAGGGAGAGAGAGTAGAGGAGGGGGAGGAGCGAGGGAGAGCGCGAGGGGTTCCAGGGAGAGTGAGAGAGAGGCCAGGGGTGTCGTGGCATCTCCAGGCGCATCGAGGAGGGAGGCAACCAGGCACGAGGTGGCGCACGGCGGCGCGCGCGGCCGACAGGCAGCTGCCTGCCTGCTCTGGCGGGAGGAAGCAGGTGGCTGGCACGGGCCAGCACAGTGCTGGGCCGGCCAGCGGGCTGCCAGGTAAGGTCAGGTAAACCTTTCTCTCTCCTTTTTTTTATTACTATTTCCTATTTTCTGTAATTGTGTTTGGATTTATTAAAAATGCCAGAGCATTTCCAAAAATCATGCAACTGACTGTGGCCACTGTTTGGAATATTTCCAACAGTAAACATTTCAGTTTGTGATTATTTGAGCATTTAAAATATTATTAGCAATTAAATGCCCAAATGCAAATACTATAAAATTTAATTCAAAAATCCAGGAATAGCCTATAATTATGTTCATCATTTTTGGAAGAGGTTTTCACCTTTAACAGAAATTATGAACATTTCCAAAGGGCATTCTGGGTTATTGAAAATATTTTTATTGAACCTAGTTAAATTTCATTTGGTGCTAGGGTTTCAACAATCCCCATTTCAAATTTCTTTGGAACTTAAACATGATGGCATGATGAACAAGCAAAGTCAAGCAAGGGCTGAACTGGGGCTGTGACAAAATAGTGGGGGTTTTGGGCTGCCCAAGACAGACGATTTGATCTCTCCCTGGCGCAGCCCTACCTCTCTCCTCCTCGTCTCTTGCGGTGCTTGGCGAAGCCCTGCTGGAGTACCACGCTCCTCCACCACCACCACGCCGTTGTGCTGCTGCTGGATGGAGTCTTCCCCAACCTCTCCCTCTCTCCTTGCTGGATCAAGGCATGGGAGACGTCACCGGGCTGTACATGTGTTGAACACGGAGGTGTCATCCGTTCGGCACTAGGATCTCCGATGATTTGGATCATGACGAGTACGACTCCTTCAACCCCGTTCTCTTGAACGCTTCCGCATAGCGATCTACAAGGGTATGTAGATGCACTCTCCTTTCCCTCGTTGCTGGTTTCTCCATAGATAGATCTTGGTGGCACGTAGGAAAATTTTGAATTTTTGCTATGTTCCCCAACAGTGGCATCATGAGCTAGGTCTATGCGTAGTTTCTATGCACGAGTAGAACACAAAGTAGTTGTGGGCGTTGATTTTTTTCAATATGCTTACCGTTACTAGTCCAATCTTGATTCAGCGGCATTGTGGGATGAAGCGGCCTAGACCGACCTTACACGTACTCTTACGTGAGACTGGTTCCACCGACTGACATGCACTAGTTGCATAAGGTGGCTAGCGGGTGTCTGTCTCTCCCACTTTAGTCGGATCGGATTCGATGAAAAGGGTCCTTATGAAGGGTAAATAGCAATTGGCATATCACGTTGTGGTCTTTGCGTAGGTAAGAAACATTCTTGCTAGAAACCCATAGCAGCCACGTAGAACATGCAAACAACAATTAGAGGACGTCTAACTTGTTTTTGCAGGGTATGTTATGTGATGTCATATGGCCAAGAAGAATGTGATGAATGATATGTGATGTATGAGATTGATCATGTTCTTGTAATAGGAATCACGACTTGCATGTAGATGAGTATGACAACCGGCAGGAGCCATAGGAGTTGTCTTTATTTATTTATGACCTGCGTGTCAACTTAAACGTCATATAATTACTTTACTTTATTGCTAAAGTGTTAGCCATAGTAGTAAAGTAATAGATGATGAGACACCTTCAAGAAGACACGATGATGGAGATCATGATGATGGAGATCATGGTGTCATGCCGGTGACAAGATGATCATGGAGCCCCAAGATGGAGATCAAAGGAGCTATATGATATTGGCCATATCATGTCACTATTATTTGATTGCATGTGATGTTTATCATGTTTATGCATCTTAATTGCTTAGAACAACGGTAGTAAATAAGATGATCCCTCATTAAAATTTCAAGAAAGTGTTCCCCCTAACTGTGCACCATTGCAACAGTTCGTTGTTCCGAAGCACCACGTGATGATCGGGTGTGATAGATTCTAACATTCACATACAACGGGTGTAAGACAGATTTACACACGCGAAACACTTAGGTTGACTTGACGAGCCTAGCATGTACAGACATGGCCTCGGAACACAAGAGACCGAAAGGTCGAGCATGAGTCGGATGGTAGATACGATCAACATGAAGATGTTCACCGATGATGACTAGTCCGTCTCACGTGATGATCGGACACGGCCTAGTTGACTCGGATCATGTAATCACTTAGATGACTAGAGGGATGTCTATCTGAGTGGGAGTTCATAAGATGAACTTAATTATCCTGAACATAGTGAAAAGGTCTTCGCAAATTATGTTGTGGCTCGCACTTTAGTTCTACTGTTTAGATATATTTCTAGAGAAAATATAGTTGAAAGTTGACAGTAGCAATTATGCGGACAGTAGAAAGCTTATGTCCTTAATGCACCGCTCAGTGTGCTGAACCCCAAATGTCGTTTGTGGATGTTACGAACATCGGACATACACGTTTAGATAACTACATGATAGTTCAGTAAAACGGTTTAGAGTTGAGGCACCAAAGACGTTTTTCGAAACGTCGCGGAACATATGAGATGTTTCGAGGGCTGAAATTGGGATTTCAGGCTCGTGCCCACGTCAGGAAGTATGAGACCTCCGACGATTTTTCTTAGCCTGCAAACTAAGGGAGAAAAGCTCAATCGTTGAGCTTGTGCTCAGATTGTCTGAGTGCCACAATCACTCGAATCGAGTGGGAGTTTATCTTCCAGAGATAGTGATGTTTCTCCAAAGTCATTGCCACCAAGCTGCTAGAGCTTCGTGATGAACTATAACATATCAGGGATAGATATGATGATCCTTGAAATACTCGCGATGTTTGACACCGCGAAAGTAGACATCAAGAAGGAGCATCAATTGTTTATGGTTAGTGAAACCACTAGTTTCAAGAAGGGCAAGGGCAAGAAGGGATACTTCATGAAATGGCAAATCAGCTGCTGCTCTAGTGAAGAAACCCAAGGTTGAACCCAAACCCGAGACTAAGTGCTTCTGTAATAAGGGGAACAGCCACTAGAGCAGAATTACCCTAGATACTTGGTAGATGAGAAGGCTGTCGATAGAAGTATATTGGATATACATTATGTTAATGTGTACTTTACTAGTACTCCTAATAGCACCAGGGTATTAGATACCGGTTCGGTTGCTAAGTGTTAGTAACTCGAAATAAAAGCTATGGAATAAAACGGAGACTAGCTAAAGGTGAGATGACGATATGTGTTGGAAGTATTTCCAAGGTTGATCAAATATCGTACGCTCCCTCTACCATCAAGATTGGTGTTTGCATTGAGCATAGATATGATTGGATTATGTCTATCGCAATATGGTTATTCATTTAAGGAGAATAATGGTTACTCTGTTTATTTGAATAATACCTTCAATGGTCTTGCACCTAAAATGAATGGTTTATTGAATCTCGATCGTAGTGATACACATGTTCATGCCAAAAGATATAAGATAGTAATGATAGTACCACCTACTTGTGGCACTGCCACGTAAGTTATATCGGTATAAAACGCATGAAGAAGCTCCATGTTGACGGATCTTTGGACTCACTCGTTTTTTGAAAAGTTTGAGACATGCGAACCATGTTTATTGGTGTATATGCATGAAGAAACTCCATGCAAATGGACCATTTGGACTCACTTGATTTTGAATCACTTGGGACATGCAAATCATACCACATGGGCAAGATGACTGAAAGCCTTGTTTTCAGTAAAATGGAACTAGAAAGCAACTTGTTGGAAGTAATACATTTTGATGTGTGCAGTCCAATGAGTGCTGGGGCGTGTAGTGGATATCGTTATGTTCTTACTTCACAGATGATTTGAGTAGATGTTGAGTACATTTACTTGATGAATCACGAGTCTGAATTATTGAAAGGTTCAAGTAATTTCAGGGTGAAGTTGAAAGATCGTCGTGACAAGAGGATAAAATATCTATGATATGATCATAGAGATGAATATCTGAATTACGAGTTTGGAACAGAATTAAGACATTGTGGAAATTGTTCCACAACTAATACAGCCTGGAACACCATAGTGTGATGGTGTGTCCGAACATCATAACTGCACCCTATTGGATATGATGCATACCATGATGTCTCTTATCGAATTACCACGATAGTTTATGGGTTAGGAATTAGAGACAACCACATTCACTTTAAATAGGGCACCACATGATTCCGATGAGATGACACCGTATGAACTATGGTTTAGAGAAACCTAAGCTGTCATTTCTTAAAAGTTTGGGGCTGCGATGCTTATGTGAAAAAGTTTCAGACTGATAAGCTCAAACCCAAAGAGGAAAAATGCATCTTCATAGGACACCCAAAACAGTTGGGTATACCTCCTGTCTCAGATCCGAAAGCAATAAGGGATTGTTTCTAGAATCGGGTCCTTTCTTGAGGAAAAGTTTCTCTCGAAAGAATTGAGTGGGAGGATGGTGGAGACTTGATGAGGTTATTGAACCGTCTCTTCAACTACTATGTGGCAGGGCACAGGAAGTTGTTCCTGTGGCACCTACACCAATTGAAGTGGAAGCTTATGATAGTGATCATGAAACTTCAGATCAAGTCACTAACAAACCTTGTGGGATGACAAGGATGTGTACTACTTCAGAGTGGTACGTAATCCTATCTTGGAAGTCATGTTGCTAGACAACAATGAACCTACGAGCTATGGAGAAGCAATGGTGGGCCCGGATTCCGATAAATGGCTCGAGGCCATAAAATCCGAGAGAGGATCCATGTATGAAAACAAAGTGTAGACTTTGGCAGAACGGCTCGATGGTCGTAAGGCTGTTGAGTATAGATGGATTTTAAAAGGAAGACGGACAATGATGGTAAGTATCACCATTAAGAAAGCTCGACTTGTCATTAAGATTTTTTCCCACAAGTTCAAGGAGTTGACTATGATGAGACTTTCTCACTCGTAGTGATGCTAAGAGTCTGTTGGAATTATATTAGCGATTACTGCATTATTTATGAAATCTTGCAGATAGGATGTCAAAACATTGTTTCCTCGACGATTTTCTTGAGGAAAGGTTGTATGTGATACATCCGGAAGGTTTTGTCAATCCTGAAAGATGCTAATAAGTATGCAAAGCTCCAGCAATCCTTCTAAGGACTGGAGTAAGCATCTCGGAGTTGGAATGTACGCTTTGATGAGATGATCAAAGATTTTGGGTTTATACAAAGTTTATGAGAAACTTGTATTTCCAAAGAAGTGAGTGGGAGCACTATAGAATTTCTGATGAGTATATGTTGTTGACATATTATGGATCAAAAATGATGTAGAATTTCTGGAAAGCATATAGGGTTATTTGGAAAGTGGTTTTCAATGGAAACCCTGGATTAAGCTACTTGAACATTGAGCATCAAGATCTATAAGGATAGATCAAAACGCTTAATGGTACTTTCAAATGAGCACATACCTTGACATGATCTTGAAGGTGTTCAAGATGGATCAGTCAAAGAAGGAGTACTTGCCTGAGTTGTAAGGTATGAAGTTAAGACTTAAAGCTCGACCACGGCAGAAGAAAGAGAAAGGACGAATGTCGTCCCCTATGCTTTTGTCATAGGCTCTATACGGTATGCCATGCTGAGTACCGCACCTGATGTGTACCTTGCCACATGTCTGGCAAGAGGGTACAAAAGTGATCCAGGAGTGGATCACTAGACAGTGGTCAAAATTGTCCTTGGAGTAATAAGGACATGTTTCTCAATTATGGAGGTGATAAAGAGTTCGGCATAAAGGGTTACATCGATGCAAGCTTTAACACCTATCCGAATGACTCTGAGTAGCAAACCGGATACGTATAGTGGAGCAACCATTTGGAATAGCTCCAAGTGGAGCGTGGAAGCAGCATTTATAATATGACCTAGAGATTTGCAAAGTACATATGGATCAGATTGTTGCTGACCCATTGACTAAAACCTCTCTCACAAGCAAAACATGATCAAACCCCATAACTCATTGAGCCTTAATCACATGATGATGTGAACTAGTTTAGTGACACTAGTAAACTCTTTGGATGTTGGTCACATGGCGATGTGACCTGTGAGTGTTAATCACATGGCGATGTGAACTAGATTATTGACTCTAGTGCAAGTGGGAGACTGTTGGAAATATGCCCTAGAGGCAATAATAAATTAGTTATTATTATATTTCCTTGTTCATGATAATCATTTATTATCCATGCTAGAATTGTATTGATAGGAAACTCAGATACATGTGTGGATACATAGACAACACCATGTCCCTAGTAAGCCTCTAGTTGACTAGCTCGTTGAGCAATAGATGGTTACGGTTTCCTGACCATGGACATTGGATGTCGTTGATAACGGGATCACATCATGACGAGAATGATGTGATGGACAAGACCCAATCCTAAGCCTAGCACAAAGATCGTGTAGTTCGTATGCTAAAGATTTTCTAATGTCAAGTATCATTTCCTTAGACCATGAGATTGTGCAACTCCCGGATAATGTTGGAGTGCTTTGGGTGTGCCAAACGTCACAACGTAACTGAGTGACTATAAAGGTACACTACAGGTTTCTCCGAAAGTGTCTATTGGGTTGGCACGAATCGAAACTGGGATTTGTCACTCCGTGTGATCGGAGAGGTATCTCTGGGCCCACTCGGTAGGACATCATCATAATGTGCACAAAGTGACCAAGGAGTTGATCACGGGATGATGTGTTACGGAACGAGTAAAGAGAATTGCCAGTAACGAGATTGAACAAGGTATCGGGATACCAACGGTCGAATCTCAGGCAAGTACAATACCGCTAGACAAAGGGAATTTTATACGGGATTGATCGAATCCTCGACATCGTGGTTCATCCGATGAGATCATCGTGGAACATGTGGGAACCAACATGGGTATCTAGATCCCGCTATTGGTTATTGACCGGAGAACGTCTCGGTCATGTCTGCATGGTTCCCAAACCCGCAGGGTCTACACACTTAAGGTTCGATGACGCTAGGGTTATAAAGGAAGTTCGTATGTGGTTACCAAATGTTGTTCGGAGTCCCGGATGAGATCCCGGACATCACGAGGAGTTCCGGAATGGTCCGGAGGTAAAGATTTATATATGGGAAGTCCTGTTTTGGTCACAGGAAAAGTTTTGAGTTTTATCGGTAATGTACCGGGACCACCGGGAGGGTCCCGGGTGTCCACCAAGTGGGGCCACCAGCCCCGGAGGCTTGCATGGGCCAAGAGAGGGAAGGGACCAGCCCCTGAGTGGGCTGGTGCGCCTCCCACGAGGCCCAAGGCGCAGCTAGGAGGAGAGGGGGGAAACCCTAGGCGCAGATGGGCCTAAGGCCCACCCTAGGGCGCGCCCCCTTCTCCCCCTCTTGGCCGCCCCCCCTCCATCCCATCTAGGGATGCCACCCCCCTAGGGGTGGGAACCCTAGAGGGGGCACACCCTCCTCCCCTTCTCCTATAAATAGTGGGGGTTTTGGGCTGCCCAAGACAGACGATTTGATCTCTCCCTAGCGCAGCCCTACCTCTCTCCTCCTCGTCTCTTGCAGTGCTTGGCGAAGCCCTGCTGGAGTACCACGCTCCTCCACCACCACCACGCCGTTGTGCTGCTCCTGGATGGAGTCTTCCTCAACCTGTCCCTCTCTCCTTGCTGGATCAAGGCATGGGAGACATCACCGGCCTATACGTGTGTTGAACACGGAGGTGCCGTCCGTTCGGCACTAGGATCTCCAGTGATTTGGATCACGACGAGTACGACTCCTTCAACCCCATTCTCTTGAACGCTTCTGCATAGCGATCTACAAGGGTATGTAGATGCACTCTCCTTCCCCTCATTGCTGGTTTCTCCATAGATAGATCTTGGTGGCACGTAGGAAAATTTTGAATTTCTGCTATGTTCCCCAACACCTTCTTCTTCCCTGCCCATCCATTCTTGCGCACTCGAGCTCCAACACCCAAGTTCGCATTTTCTCCGTAAAACCACTCCAAACATGTCCGGAGAGGGAGGCAAGTGGATGGTCTCCTCCGTTACGGAGGAGAACATCACGAAGCTCCGGCAAGCCAGATACCTGGCCGCAGACATCGCGCACCGGCTCCCAGACGAGGGGTGGATCGTTCCTACCCCTGAATACCATGAAAGGGTTGTATTCCTTACCCATTTTGTCCGCGGGCTGGGATTTCCCCTCCACCCATTTGTTCGCGGGCTCATGTTCTACTACGGGCTGGACTTCCATGATCTGGCCCCCAATTTCATCCTCAACATCTCGGCGTTTATCGTCGTGTGCGAGGCCTTCCTCCGCATCAAGCCCCACTTCGATCTATGGCTGAAGACCTTCAATGTTAAACCGAAGGTGGTGGTCGGCCAGCAAGCGGAGTGCAGAGGCACCATGGTGGGAAAATGCCCAATGTCACCTAGCTCGAAGGCTCCTATGTGGAGACAGTGGAGGGGTGGCAATCGGGGTGGTTCTACATCACCGAGCCGCGTGACACCAACTGGGTAGCGGCGCCCGAATTTCGATCCAGCATCCCCACGCGGCTCACCTCCTGGTAAGAGAAGGGCCTTTCCTGGGGTTCATCGGTAGAGCTGACCAGGCTCCAGAACTGTGCTAAAAACATGATAAGCAAGAAAACCAAGCTTGTCAACGTAGTCCAGGTCATGCTCTTTCGCCGGATCCTCCCGTGTCAAAGACAGGCATTCAATATGTGGGAGTTCGACCCGGTCAAGCACCAGACGCTGCGAGAGCTCTTCGACACGACACACCAGGACATCTGGAGGATGTTGTTCAAGTCCGTCGAGGTACCTTCTCCCCTTATCGAGGATCGCGGAATCAGCGCAAAGCGCCCTGCCAATCCGGTAAGCTTCTTATATCTCATAAGACGTTTCTTTCCCTAGTATAATCATGTGGGGGATCTAAGCCTCCACGCCATTTAACAGGAGTGGGTCGAGACAGTGGAGCAGATCGATTGTCCGGCCCCACTGCCAGAGGATCCAGCAAGTGCTCTCTTAACGGAGATGCTGGTTCTGGCGCCCTATGAGGCGCGGAGAAGAAGGCCAAGAAGAAGGCCACAGGGACGAGGAAAGGTCTCTGGTGCAAGGTCGTATCAGAATCATCATCCGATAACACTGAGGCGCCCTCCTCCCACGAAAACGAGGAGGAGGAAGAGGAAAGTTCTCCCCCAGGCAGGGGAGACAATAAAAAAGGAAGTCCGCCCCGTCAGGGGAAGCCGAAGGGTCCAAGAAGGGAAGGACTCTCCTTCCGGACTGCTCCACGGCGGCCGCCTTTAGCGACGAGGAGTGGTTGCCTAGGGACAAGCCTCTGGCGAAGTCGTAAGTATCTGGATACCACAATAGCTCTTGGTATGTTTTATTTTATTACTTCTTATCATGCCGAACATGATCATGCAGCCCCTGCAAAGCTCGTATCGACGTATCTTCTTCGGATGAGTCTTTGGTCCCGTCGGAGATGAACAACGATTCACTCCCGACCGCCTCCTCCCCCCACCCTATGGACGACGTTGAGGTGCTGTCTCAAAGGGTACCGAACCAAGGGGAGAATGTTCTGGAAGCGCCCCAAGGAGACATTCCGGATGCGGGCCGCACGAGGGGCAAGACTCCCATGGGCTCTAATGCCGGGGGCAGCAAGTCTGTGCCGATGGCCTCTGTTCATCCAGGGTGATCGGACAATTTGCTGGAAGTGCTTCGCGGCGCTTCCATTGACGAAGAGCACTGCACTATCATGAGTGCGGTGGTCAAGAAGATTCAGTCCGCCAAAAGCAAACTGACTGAAGCCTGTGCCAGCCTCCTAACAGGCTTTGAGGTAAGTAATCAAATTGTGAGAAAATGTTACAGCATAGACAGGAGCCCCTGATACTCTGTTTGGTGTTCAGAAGAAAGGCCGAACAGAGGATCAAATAATAATCACAAGAGTCTAATTAGAATATGTCTATGTGAATAAGCAGGCTTCATTTCTGGCCGCTACAGCTCACACGTCGGAGGTTTCCGTACTGAAGCGGGACCTTGAGCGGTCCGAGGAAGAGCTTGGCCTTACCAAGAGGCAGCTCAAAGTGAACAAAGGTAAGTGATACCTCGTCTATTTATTGATAAAGAAAAAAGGAAACTGGTTGCTAGATCACAGGACCGTCATGAATTTTGCTAGGGGCCACGACCGAAGTGGCGACCCTAAAGAAGGCGTTGTCCGAGGCCAAAGGCAAAGCGACCAGGGACCGCGCCGAGCGCGAGAAGCAAGAGGCCCGAATCGGCGAGGTTCATCAAGAGCTCCAGGAGTTTGTCAAGAAGTACGAGTCCTTGGAGAGTGACTCGAAGACGTAAGGGTCTGAGCTTGCAAAGGCCCTCGAGAACGCACAAAATGCCAAGGCCGAAGCCCAAAAGGGCCTCCAGGAAATTGAGGCGGTCAGGAAGATAGCGGCGGGTAAGGCATTCTTTATGCAAAGCAAGCATGTGAAGGAAACATTCCTTTTACTTACCCGAATTCGGAGCTCTCCAGGAGCGTTTGCAGATCTACCGGGCCGAGGAAGGGAGCTCGACGGAGAAGTTGTCCTGGTCTCAGTATACTGGGACCGAACATCCGATGCCCTTGAGCGACTAGTTGAAGCGACTGGTCGAGCTTCACAAGGCGGCCGAACTGGCCATGAAGGGCCTCATAGTCCGGATGTGGCCTAGAGAGCCCCTGCCCGGTAGCTATTTCGGCCTGGTAAGGTGGCTTGTAAACGCCTGCCCCCGACTTGAAGTCATAAAGCGGTCCGCCTGCATTGAGGGTGCGCGCAGGGCTTTTGCCTAGGCGAAAGTGCTCTGGGCGAAGATGGACGCCGAAAAGCTGGTGAAGGAGGGGCCACCGGAGGGCAAGGAGCATCGCCACCCCGAAAAGTATTATGACAGTGTCCTGAAGGGTGCTCGCTTTGTGGAAGATGAATGTGCTAAGGATATGATATTTGAATGAATGCACTCTTTGATCCTGTGATATGAAACAAGTTCATGTGCGCTATGTACCGCTTGTTAATTTAAAATATTACCTTCTGTGCGGCCGTTATAAAATTTGAGAGTTGGCCGGTCGTCGACTTCTGCCCCCATGTAACTACTACTAAGGTGTTCGGGATAAACCTGAGCACTCTTTATCCCAGTTTTGGGTCCTTTGAAGGAGGTGTTTAGCACAACGAACCAGGCAATCAGACTATAAGGCTTTATCACCCTCACTTAGCCATAGAAGTCTACAATTTTAAATTTTGGCGAAGCCCCTAGTATTCGGAAGGCCGAACTTGGGGCGCTATGTATGCCTAAATCGGACAAGGCCGACTCCTCGCGTGAAGAGGTAAAAATCTTTAAGGATTTGAGACCTCTCGAACAGCGACCAGCTCTTGCAGCATCATGACAGTCAGTTTTCGGCTTTCTCTACTGAGGTGCTCGTCCGGAAGAACCGGGACACAATCGCAGTAGTTCTCCCAGTGCTACCTTAGCCGATATAGTGGAACGTAAGGTACCAAAACATGGGAGCCGGGCAAACCCAACTATTGACCCAAGACATGATTCAGAGCTGATGCATATAATGCTATATGTTTGGGGTGCCGCACTATCGAAAGTGTTCGGACTTTTCATGCCGTGTTATGGGGTAAACTGAAGCCCCTGGCGCATTGGTTGTATCAGAATGTATGGGTGCAACTTGTCGTAAGTAAGCAGATAGGAAAAAAAAGATAAAGGAATGCAATAATGACTTGATGCTGTATATTGTTATTTAAATGATACGTCAAAGCTTATGCATACATGTAGTGCAATAAGTAAAAAATAGGACTATTTGACATGTCCTATCCAAGGTCGAGCTGCGTGTGGGTATGTAAAACAGGTATATCGATCGTTATCAGAGACCACCTGAGGATTTCCCTATACGTCAAAGCTTCTTGCTTCCTTGGTGTTTCTTTCCCGTGACGGGTCCGATAATCAGGTGATCGGAGAGGGCCTTTAGAGAATAGGGGCCTGAAAGGAAGAATATGTTAAACGTATACGGGTCCTGAAGCGGTTGAGCCGCATTGTGGGCCATGCCATAGTCGTGCCTCCACCTATGCCCATGGTATCTTGAGTGCGTAATTATGTACGCGTAGTGCAAATTTCCCCGCTTGACTGGGACTAGGACGGATGCCGAATTGCTGGGCGAGCTCTAAACGTGCCCAGCGATCCTCTTGCAGGGTACTCCGGACTCGCTTGAAGGTGTCCGGGGTCTTTTTCGCCGAATTGGCGGTTTGCCGCATAAGGCTACTTTGCGCTTCTGCTGCGAGGGCCGCAGTGTGCTCCGTCGTGCGGAGCGAGCGTTCTGTTTTTCCATTAACTATTATAACCCCGCGAGGTCCTGGCATTTTGAGCATGAGGTATGCATAATGCGGTACCGCATTGAATCTGGCAAATGCGGTTCGTCCAAGAAGTGCATGATAGCCACTGCGGAAGGGGACGATATCGAAGATTAACTCCTCGCTCTGGAAGTTGTCCGGAGATCCGAAGACTACTTCCAATTTGATTGAGCCCGTGCAACAGGCCTCTACACCTGGGATGACACCTTTAAAGGTGGTTTTGGTGGGTTTGATCCTCGAGGGGTCTATGCCCATTTTACGCACTGTATCCTAATAGAGCAAGTTCAAGCTGCTGCCACCGTCCATAAGGACTCAAGTGAGATGAAATCCGTCAATGATGGGGTCAAGGACCAATGCGGCAGAACCTCCATGACGGATACTGGTGGGGTTGTCCCTGCGATTGAAGGTGATCGGAAAAGAAGACCATGGGTTGAACTTTGGGGCGACTGGCTCCATCGCATAGACGTCCCACAGTGCACGCTTCCGTTCCTGCTTGGGAATATGGGTTGCGTATATCATGTTTACCGTTTTCACTTGGGGAGAGAATTTCTTCTGTCCTCCTGTGTTCGGCGGCCGGGGCTCCTCCTTGTCGTCGCTATGCAGCCCCTTTTCCTTGTTTTTGGCATTTAACTTGCCGGCCTGTTTGAACACCCAGCATTCTCTGTTGGTGTGGTTGGCTGGTTTATCGGGGGTGCCGTGAATTTGACACGAACGATCGAGTATGCGGTCCAAGCTGGACGGGCCCGGATTGCTTCTTCTGAATGGCTTTCTCCACTGATCAGATTTAGAGCCACTGAATCTGACATTGACTGCCATGTCTTCGGCGTTGTCGCTATTGTTGCGGCGCTTGTGTCTGTTGCAATGTGGTCTGCCGTTGCTATCGTTGGCGTCTGAATTGCCAGTGTTTCTTGAAGTGTTGTTGCTGCGAGCCAGCCAGCTATCCTCGCTCGCACAAAAGCGGGTCATGAGTGTCGTGAGGGCTGCCATGGACTTCGGCTTTTCTTGGCCGATGTGTCAGGCGAGCCACTCGTCGCAGATGTTATGCTTAAATGACGCTAAGGCCTCGGCATCCGGACAGTCGATGATTTGGTTCTTTCTAGTTAGGAACCGAGTCTAGAATTTCCTGGCTGATTCCCCTGGCTATTGGGTTATGTGACTCAAGTCATCGGCATCCGGTGGTCGCACGTAAGTGCCCTAGAAGTTATCAAGGAATACGAATTCCAAGTTCTCCCAACTGCCAATGGAGTTTAACGGCAGGCTATTGAGCCAATGCCGAGTAGGTCCTTTTTGTTTTAATGGGAGGTACTTGATGGCATGTAGATCATCAGCGCGGGCCATGTGGATGTGGAGGAGGAAGTCTTCGATCAATACCGCGGGGTCTGTTGTGCCATCATATGATTCAATATTCACGGGTTTAAAACCTTCTGGAAATTCGTGATCCATTACTTCATCCCTGAAGCATAGGGGGTGTGCGGCGCCTTTGTGCCAGGCTACATCACGAGGTAGTTCATGGCCGGATTTGCTTTTAGTATATTCGGCGTGACGGTCGTCGTCACTCGTTGGGGCGCGCCCCCGTGATCCGTAGATCGATCTTGTATGTCCTGCTTTGTTTTCCAATACGTCTCACAGGTCCTGCGTGTTGCCCCGGGCCTTGGTGTTTTTGTTTGACTGGCGACAGGGTGCGGGCTAGACTTTGGGCTGATACGCCGCTTTGTCTCGGCAACGAGGTGGCCGTTCGGCCGCATCATACGCTGGTAGTGTAGGCTTTAATGCTTCCTCCTCGATTTGGGGTAGCAACCTGCGCTTTCGGTAACTTTTGGTTGGGCGCTCGAGTTTGTATTCCTCGGCTGCCAGCACTTCGGTCCATCTATCCGCTAGCAGATCTTGATCAACTTGTAGCTGATGTTGCTTTTTCTTCAGGCTTTTTGTTGAGGCTATAAGCCGGCGCTTGAAGCGGTCCTGCTCGACGGGATCCTCAGGCATGATAAATTCTTCATCGCCGAGGCTCACCTCGTCATCAGAGAGAGGCATGTAGTTGTCATCCTCTGATTCTCCGTCTGCCGCCTGTTCCTTAGGGCTAGCTTGCCCATCCTCCCGCTCGAAGCCTGGCTAGAGGGGATTGTCTTCGGCACTGTCCGCAGCGTTATTGTCTCTTGTGCCGGTATTGCTGCTTTTGCTATGGCGGGGCTTAGAGCGGCGCTGATGATGCTGATTCTTAGATTGCTTCTCGAGGGGATTATCCTCCGTTGCCTTATTGCCATCGCTTTCTTTGGGGGTGTCCACCATGTATATATCATATGATGAGGCGGTGGTTCCTGTTCTTCTCCTGCATCGTCGTCCATACCGTCGATGTTTTGGAGCTGAAATCAAGCATTTCGGTTAAGTCATTGACAGTGGCTATTAAGTGGGTGGTGGGTGGGTGACGAATTTCTTCATCGTCCGCTTCCCACTCGAGTCGGACATAGTTTGGCCAAGGGTCTCCTGACAAGGAGAGAGACCTCAATGAATTTAGCACGTCGCCCAAGGAAGAGTGCTGAAAGATATCCGCAGAGGTAAACTTCATGATCGGTGCCCAATCAGATTCGATAGGCACGGACGTAGGCGGTTTGGAGCCTATGGACGGGGACGAATCCAAGGGTTCGGCAACACAGATCTCATAGGAGGTGGAGTCAGTATTCGGCTCTATCGCCGCTGAGTGTGCGGCCTCCTCGCGGGGTCCATCCACCCATCCTCGGACGACACTATCTGCTCCGCATTGAGGGCCAGAGTAGACACAAGTGTGTTCTCCCAAACACCGTCCGGCGGTAGAGCTAAGTCATGCTCGTCGTGATTGTGCGGCGCACCTGACATGGGCTTGAATCCGTCGAAGATCAAGTCTCCGCGGATATCGGCAGTATAGTTCAAGCTTCCATACCTGACCTGATGGCCAGGGGCGTAGCTCTCGATCTGCTCCAGATGGCGAGGCGAGTTGGCCCATAGTACGAAGCCGCCGAATACGAAGATCTGTCCGGGGAGAAAAACCTCACCCTGGGTCACATCGTTGCCAATGATCGAAGGGGCCATCCAACCTTATGGTGAAGACACAGTGGAACTCTCAATGAAAGCACCAATGTCGGTGTCAAAACCAGCGGATCTCGGGTAGGGTGTCCCGAACTGTGCGTCTAAGGCGTGTGGTAACAGGAGGCAGGGGACACAATGTTTACCCAGGTTCGGGCCCTCTCGATGGAGGTAATACCCTACATCCTGCTTGATTGATCTTGATGATATGAGTGTTACAAGAGTTGATCTACCACGAGATCGTAGAGGCTAAACCCTAGAAGCTAGCCTATGAATATGATTGTTGTCGTCCTACGGACTAAACCCTCCAGTTTATATAGACACCAGAGGGGGCTAGGGTTACACATAGTCGGTTACAAGGGAGGAGATCTACATATCCGAACTTCCAAGCTTGCCTTCCACGCAAAGGAGAGTCCTACGCGGACACGGGACGGAGTCTTCAATCTTGTATCTTCATAGTACAACAGTCCGGCCAAAGTATATGGTCCGGTTGTCTGAGGACCCCCTAATCCAGGACTCCCTCAGTCTCTTCCATTCTTGGTGTCTGGTTCCGTTGTGAGCATGGCTGCTCCCTTGCGCTTCATATCATTGGCCTTGGCCTTCTTCTCCTCTGGGTCCGCAGCAGGAAGCTCGAGGAGGGAGAGGCGCCCCTCCTCAGCTCTAGCACACTTGGTCGTGATGTTGAACAGCTCCAGGGTCGTGCACATCTCTTCATGGATGGCGGGCTCTTCTTCATCTTGACGCCACAGACGCCATCAGAGAACGCAGAGATGATGGTTTCGTAGGTCACCTTGGGGATCTTGATCCATGCGCTGTTGAAGCGCTGAATGTACTTCTGCAGGGTCTCTCCTAGTTGTTGCTTGATGCGGCACAGGTCGCTCGCGACAGGGGGTGGACGCGAGTGCCCTGGAAGTTGGCGATGAAGCTGGTGCGCATTTAATCCCAGGAGGAGATTGAACCCGAAGGCAGGTTCAGGAGCTAGGAGCGGGCGCCTTCCTTGAGAGCCATGGGAAACCAGTTCGCATGATGTCTCGCCGTCGTTGGCCGCTTTGATGCTCAGCTCATAGAGTTGCAAGAATTCTTCGGGGTCGGGGGTGCCGTCGTAGCGAGGAGGCAGATCTGGCTTGAACTTTCCCGGCCAGGCAATGCTACGCAGATCGGGGGTGAAGGCGCGGCAGCCAGCTGTGGCCTTCGAGACCCGCCTTGGGGTGGATCTTGGTCTTGATGGGGTCCGTTGCCCTGCCGCAACAGGTGGCGCGCGGGCTTGCCGCAGCAGCCGGTCCTGGCGCGGTGGTGTGAGGAGCGGCGGAGCATTTTGTTGCAGCCGAGGGACTTCTTGACAGCTTCTCTCTTCACGCGCGGGCGCAGGACGCGGCGGGTCGCGTCGCGGAGCCACGCGTCTTGGCGCCAGGGCGCCGTATTGGGGTTGAGGTGGTGGAGGCGCTCCATGAGCTACATCGCCCGTAGCTGGCGGAGGGCGAGGTGGAGAGAGGGACGATGCAGGGGAGCCGCCTGCAGCGCGGACAAGCTCAGCGATACGGTCGAGCCAGTCCTCGTAGAAGTCGTCGACCGGACGGTAGCGCAGGAGCTCCTGCGCCATGAGGAGCGCAGCCCATGCATCCATCCGGGGTCAGCGATGTGCATGGGAAGAAGAACCAGCCGGGGTCAGCGATGGAGTAGCGGTGCGGCCATCCCGCCGCATCGAGGGATGCAGCGAGGATGCTTGCTGCTCGTCCCCCGTCGGGCCGGTGGCGGCGTTGGTGGCAAGCGTCGGGGAACAACGAGGCGGCCCGCCGACGGGAGCCGTCTGAGCAATGTGGGCGGCGAGTGCAGCCCGGCGCTCAGCACGAGCGCGACCCACGTCTGCCATGGAGACGACGAAGCAACGGAGTGCTGAGCGACCGAAGGAAGCTTCGGCGTACCCCTACCTGGCGCGCCAAATGTCGGATCACAGGTTTCGGCAAACCCTTGAGGTTCGAACAATGGGGTGCGTGTGAAGGTTTTCTCCCTATCGATCCATGCCCTAGCTCTCTAAGATCTCGTAGATGAACTCAACGAACTCACAACACAGAAAGACACAAGATTTATACTGGTTCGGGCCACCGTTGTGGTGTAATACCCTGCTCCAGTGTGGTCGTGGATTACCTCTTGGGCTGATGAAGAACTATTACAAGGGGAAGAACAGCCTCCTAAGGTTGAGGTGTTCTTGTGCTTGGTGGACTCGCGATGAGGTCGATCCTCACTTGTATCTAGTCCCCTTGTGCTCCCTCTTTCCTCTCTTTCTCTCTTCTCTCTCTCTCTCTCCTCTCTCTCTCCTCGCTCTCTCCTCACCCCTTTTCTGTGGTGGCTAGTTCTACTTATATAGGCCCTGGTCCTCTCCCCAAATAATGAGTGGGAAGGGAGCCAACAACGGCCAATTCGAAAGGGGACAGCTAGTACAAGTTATACTGACAAAAGGTGGTCTTCGCCTGCCAAAGGCTCTGGTGGTGACGCTGTCTTGGGCTCCATGGTGACCTCCATCCTGCCGTCCTTTGGGCCTTGGTCTGGTTGCACCAATATGGAAACCTTTGCCTGATGCCTCGGTACTCCGCGCCTGTGCTTGCCCCCTTGGCACCAAAGAGGAAACATGGACACTGCACGCGCTGGCGCCCGCCTGGCCTTGATCATCATGGCTCATGTCACGAGGACCTCACGAGGTTTGCCCTGCCTTGATCTCTCTGCCCCTTGCGAGCCTGCCTAGCGAGGCCGCTCCTAAGGAGGTCTTGCGTCATCCGCCTCGCGAGGCTTGGCCCCTCGCGAGGGTCTTGAATGCCTTGTCGATGAAGATGGGCCGTACAAACCTGCCAGCCCAGCCATGCAGTGGGCCGCATGCAAGTTTGGGACCCCCGTTCCCAGGACGTCGACACCCGCGAGGTGAACATGGCTCTCCCCAAGCTCGAGGCCACGCGCCCGCTCAGGTGGTCCAAGTGCGCCATTAGCTTCAGCTCGTCCGACCAGCTCAAGTGCGCGGCAACCGCTGGCGCCCTCCCGATGCTCTGCTCGCCCATCATCAGCAATGTCCAAGTCACCAAGACCCTCATCGGCAGCGGCGTAGGTTTCAATGTCCTGTCCATCAAGACGTTCGATTGCCTCCAAGTGCCATACGATCAGCTACAACATACCAAGCCCTTCTTAGGAGTCACCGACGGCTCCTCCACCCCGATAGGGCAGGTCTGCCTCCCCGTCACATTCGGCCAGCGCGACAATTACTGCACTGAGCTCGTCGACTTCGACATCGCCCACATCCGTCTGCCACACAACGCCATCCTTTCTGTCGGTGTTCTGGGAACGGGGGTCCCAAGAATTGCCTGCCTGCGGCCTGCGGCGTGGCTCAAAGGGGGGCCCAGCACGGCCCATCTTCACCAACACAGACCCAAGACCCTCGTGAGGGGCCAAGCCTCGCGGGGCGGACGACGTGGAGCTTCCTCAAGCACGGCCTCATCAAGCTGGCTTGCGCGGAGGCGGAGAGATCAAGGTGGGGTACCTCACGAGGAGCCCGTGACGCAAGCCATGATGACCAAAGGCGCCAGGAGGGTGCCAGCCCGCGCAGCGTCCTCCTTTCCTCTTTGGTGCAAAGGGAGCAAGCGCAGCCACGGAGTACCGAGGCATCAGGCAAAGGTTGCCATTTCGGTGCAACAAGACCAAGACCAGGAGGAATGCAAGACGGAGGTCATTGTGGAGCCCAAGACGGCGTCACCACCAGAGCTTTGTGCAGGCGAAGACTACTTTTGTCAGGATAGCTGGTACTAGCTGTCCCCCTTCAAATTAGCCCGCCATTGTTGGCTCCCTTCCCGCTCGATATTTGGGAAGAGGACCAGGGCCTCTATAAATAGGACCAGCCACCCACAGAACAAGGGGGCGGGGAGAATCAGAGGGAAAGAGAGAAAAAACGATGAAAGGAAGAAGGAGGGAGAGAATCAAGAATTAGGGCATCGAGAATCAGAGAGAGAGAGAGAGAGAGAGAAGGGTGACTGAACTCCTCCTAGCAGTTCATCGCCCCGGCCAAGAACAGACCCTCGCGAGGCTGTTCTTCCTTGTATTGTTCATCATCAGCCCAAGAGGCAATCCACCACACCACACACTGGAGTAGGGTATTACACCACAACGGTGGCCCAAACCAGTATAAACCCTGTGTCCCTCGTGTTGTTCTTTCCATAGCTTAGATCTTTGCGTGGCGGAGGGGTGTAGGTAGGTAGGAGGTGAAATCTCCGCGCGCACCCCAGTGTTCGAACCTCAAGGGTCCATCGGAACCCGAAATCCGACATTTGGCGCACCAGGTAGGGGTGCACCGGAATTCATCTTCCACCACCCTGTTCTCCTCCGACCGTCGCGCCCATGTCTGACGCTCGTCGGGCCTGCGCCGAGCGCCGGGCCGCTCTCGCTTCCCGCATCGCCCAAACGGCTCTTGTCGGCGGGCGTCCTCGTCGTTCCCCGTCACCTGCCGTCAACGCCGCCACCGACCCGGCGGGGGACGAGCAGCAAGCATCGTCTCAACATCCGTCCGTGCGGCAAGACGGCCGCACCACAACTCCCTCGCTCACCCCAGCTGGTTCTTCATCCCGCGCGCTCCGCGCGCCCATGGAGGCTCGAGCTGCGCTCATCGCGGCAAACGAGCTCCTGCACTACCGTCCCGTCGACGACGTCTACGAAGAATGGCTCGACCACGTCGCCGAGCTCGTCCGCGCCGCAGGAGGCTCTCCTGCATCGTCCGTTCCGCTGCACCGCACCCCGCCCCACGCGGGCGACGAAGCTCCGACGGCGCCCCGGCCGCCTCCTCCTCAGGAAGGCTCCACGGCTCCAGGGCGCGTGGCCCCTGGGCAGAACCCGCTCCGTCAGGTGGCAGCGCGGCAAGAGCAGAGCTGCCAAGAAGTCCCTCGCCCGCAAGAAGCTGCCCGGGTGCTCCCTGCTCCAGCACGTCGCGACCATGCTCCTGCTCCCGCGCGTCAAGACCCCGCGCTGCTCCCAGCTGCAGCGCAAGGGGACATGCAAGACCAAGCTCTCCGCCACCCGAGGCCTCCTGTGGCCACAGCAGGCTGTCGCGCCTTCACCCCCGAGCTACGCAGCATCGCGTGGCCCGGCAAGTTCAAGCCAGACCTGCCTCCTCGTTACGACGGCACGACTGACCCTGCGGAGTTCCTCCAGCTCTACGAGCTGGGCATCGAAGCTGCCAACGGAGACGAGAAGGTCATGGCGAACTGGTTTCCCATGGCGCTCAAGGACGGGGCCCGCACCTGGCTCCTGAACCTGGCTCCAGGCACGATCTCCTCCTGGGACGAGATGCGCACCCGCTTCATCACCAACTTCCAAGGTACTCGCGACCGGCCACCCACCGTGAGCGACATGCGCCGCATCAAGCAACAACCCGGGGAGACCCTGCAGAAGTACATCCAGCGGTTCAACAACGGACGCCTCAAGATTCCCAAGGTGACTGAGGAGGCCATCATCTCAGCCTTCTCTGATGGCGTGCGCGATGTCAAGATGAAGGAGGAGCTGGCGATGCATGAAGACCTGTGCACTTCCTTGGAGCTGCTCAACTTGGCAACCAAGTGCGCCAGGGCTGAGGAAGGGCGTCTCTCCCTCCTCGAGCTGCCTGCCGCAGACTCAGAAGAGAAGAAGCCCAAGGCAAAGGATGTGAAGCGCAAGGGGGTTGCCGTGCTCGCGGTAGAACCAGACACCAAGCGGGGCAGAGATCAGCCCGAACCTTCCAAGGGCAGCCGGTACTGTGTGTACCACGACCTCCACGCCCACAACACCAACGACTGTCAAGAGCTCCGGGCCGTGCGGGAAGGAAGGATCGGCCATCGCCCCGAACGCGGTGACCGGGGCTACGGTCGAGGAGGAGGAAGGAACGCAGGACGCTGGTAAGACCGTGGCCCGCGCCAAGGGTGGCGCGACCAACCTCGCGAGGATCGCTGGCAAGACCCTCTTCGCGAGGAAGACTGGAGGGATCAGCCTCGCGAGGCTCGCCCGCAAGGCAACGTAGGCCTCCCCCCGCTGCCGCCACAGCCAAGGAGAAACGAGGACCGCCACCAAGACGAGGGGGCTGGGGGCTTCCAGGAGCCGTGCGCGATCGCCTGCATCCTGGGCGGGGCTCAAGCCCCAGCCTCTCAACGCATCTTCAAGTAGTTCACCCACGAAGTGAATGCAGTCCTCCCCAGGCTCGAAGCCACGCGCCCTCTCAGGTGGTCGGCATGCGCCATCACGTTCAGCTCAGCAGATCAGCTCAAGTGTGCGGCTACAGCCGGAGTCCTCCCAATGCTTTGTTCCCCAATCATCAGCAATGTGGTGGTCACCAGGATCCTCATTGATGGCGGGGCAGGGCTCGACGTCCTGTCCGTGGAAACATTCAACAATCTCCAAGTGCCCTACAACCATCTTCAGCCAACCAAGCCATTCTCCGGAATCACCAACGGCCCCACGGTCCTGATTGGGCAGGTCCGCCTCCCTGTCACCTTCGGGGCATGCGACAACTACCGCACCAAGCTCATCGACTTCGACGTCGCTCACATTCGCCTGCCGTACAACGCCATCCTTGGGTACCCAGCGCTGGCCAAGTTCATGGCCGTAACTCACCATGGCTACAACGTCCTCAAGATGCCAGGAAGTGGCAGAGTCATCACGGTGCCCTGTGAAGAGAAGGATGCGGTGTGTTCCCTGGAACGAGCCTTTCAGGTCGCGTCACTGGAAGACCCGGATCGCGGAAGCAGGAGGCTTCCCGAGACCGCCCCCAAGAAGAAGAAGACAATGTCCGGCCTGGCCCCTTAGGAGGCAGGCCCCTCTGGGCCCGTGCCTGCCCAGGGGGAACCTCCTTCCATCGAATAGGAAAGCGCGCCCGGCGCCCTCCTCTGGCAGGGCTCGGGGGCTCTCCCCTGGAGGGCCACCGACCTAACTAGGGTCACGAGGGAGGTGCTTGGGCACCACATGGCGGCGTGTTTCAAAGCACGTTTCCCTCATGAAGGAGTAAGGCAAGGAGATCTAGACCCTCAGGAGTTCGTAAGCAAGGCCATTCAGGAGTTACAGGAGTCAAGGGTCATGAAAGGCGGCCGCCATCTACCAGCAGTGGCTCCCCATCCATGCGAGGATGGTGGGCTGCACGTCTGCATCAACATACCAGGGCTCAACCGACTCGCCTCTCTGGAGCGCCTCTGGCCCTCGCGAGTGGGGCGCTGCGGAGGTCCACCCCACAACTACGTTCGCATGCCTTACGACTTGCCGCACGCAGCTACCACTTACCTGCGCCTCACGAGGGCCATCATGGAGGCACAAGAGGCCAGGCGTTCCGCAGCCCTGGTGGAGATGGAGATGGTCTGCGGGGAGCCGCCAGCACCTCCGGAGCCTCTCGAGGCCCCCGGGCCTGGGGGCTCATGAGGATCGGCTTCCACAGCCCACCGAGTCTGCTACACCAACACCCCTTCGTCCTCAACGTCATCAGGTGACATCTTTCAAGTTTCACTTCCAGTTGGGAGCGCCCCCCAGGGCTGCATTATTCCTAGGCCGCGTGGGTCCGTCCCTGCGGCATGTATCCCTTTTATTTCATGTTGTTAGCATACCTTGTTGGGGGCGCCCCTCGGGCTGCATCATCCCCAAGTCGCTCGGGCCGGACCCAGCGGCGTGTATCTCATTTGCATTTATTTCCAGTTATGCGTTATACCCACCATGCTTGATTGTTTGATGCCGGTCCACGGCACCTCTTCTTCTCCATGCCGACCACTTGCACGTTAAAGGGGGGTACCTTAGCATCGCGACTCAGGGCTCTTACTAGCTCTCCAGCCCTCACCCTCTGGCCTTGTCCACGGCATCACGACCTGGCATACCAGTGACGACTGAGACCAGCTCGAGGGCCGAGACCTGAGGACGTAGAGTGCCGGCATCTAACCAAATTTGCAGGGACACATCACAAGATAAGGCCCAGTGCCAGGCGCAACCCGCCTAGAGGTAGGGCCCCGTGAGTCTCCCGCTGGCCCACGGGTGCCCAGATACACCTCGCCAGGCCCTACTGTGCCAGCCACGTGTTAGGGCGGGGCTGTACACGCCCCGGGGGCTCCTCCCGAAGGGGGCCCCCTCCCATGTACCAGTGGAAGCACCATGCTCCGTGCTGGCTGACGACACTGCCGAGGAGCAGCTATGCCCGTACACATACGGAAGCGCTATGCTCCTCGCTGGTGATAAACAACTGAGGGTGGCCCTCGGGCCGCATCAACCTCAGGGAGCCCGGAGCTCAGTGTCTGGCCTCATCGTAATGCCTCCCCTCAGGAGTGTCGCGCGAGGGGGCTGGGCACGGGGGCTGCGCCTGGGTCACGCCCAGACACACGCCGCCCAGCCAGGCCCCCCGCCCCTGGGCCTGGTTTGTCGCGCGTCTCTCCCCGAGCGGAGCCAAGGTACGAAGGCCGTTTGAGCGTTAAGGGGGACTCCTGAGCATCGCGACTCAGGAGCCTAACTGGTCGCATAGCCCATCACTCCTTAGTTCCGAAAGGCTAACACTGGGTGAGGTATGCGCGCGGTCGGGCACTGCAGACGTAGAACGGTAGATCCACCCACATCACACCTCCCTACTTGCTGTTCATACGCCAAGGGGGACTCCTAAGCATTGCGACTCAGGGGCCTAACTTGTCACGTAGACCCTCACTCCTTGGCCCCGTCCTAGTTTCCGGTCGGGACTAACGCTGGGTGAGGTATGCGCGGGGCCGGGCTCTGCCGGCGTAGAACATAAGCAAGTAGGAAGGAAAAGCGCAAATTTCAAGGAATTCAAAAGCAAATATCACAGTCCACACTGTTATCTCAATGCCAAACACAAGTTTAAACGCCTCCCCGAGGCATGATACATGTGCAATAATCAAAGGCAGGACAGGAGCCACAACAGAGTCACTTGTCGGCGATGGAGCAGCGCGGAGTGGGTGCGCCTCATGGAGCAGTGGGGTCGGCAGCGCCTTGCTTCGGCTTGGTGATGAAGGCCCGGAACTTCCCCAGCAGAGCCTCCGCACGACCCTTCAAGGCCTCGGCAGCGGCAGCGGCACGCTCGCCGCTTACTGGCTCCAGCAGGCTGTCGAGGTCGACGTCGGGATCGCGAAGGTAGATGTGGGTGAGCACCCGCGTCAGTGCTGCAGAAGACAGGACACGCGCCTCGGCCTTGGCCGTGGGGCCAAGGCCAAGGGCGACATCTTCAAGAGCGCGAACCAGGAAGGGAAGCAGCTTGGCGGGGCCGTCCTCGGCGCCGGCCAGCAGGCTCTCCAGGACGCTGTCGTAAAGCATCCTCAGTGAGGAGCGAGCCTTCGCCTCCATCTCCATGAAGGCCACGCGGTCCTCGGCAAGAACCAGGGCCTTGTCGTCCAGCTCGGCCTTCCTCGCCCCAACTCCTGCTCCAGCGTGCCTAGGCGGTCGTGGTGCTTCCTGAGCTTGACCTCCCTCTCCTTGACGGCCGCCTCACGAGCCTTCACGCCTTCTTCCTGCTCTTGGCGAAGGCGGACCTCTTTCGCGAGTTGGTCCCGCAGGCCTTGCAGCTCATCCTCCAGCGCCTTGCAGCGACCACGAACGTCGACCACCTCCCCCAGGGCTGCGTCACGAGCAGCCTTCGCCTCAAGGACGGCCTGCTTCTCCTCATCGCAAGCCGTCGAGGCCTGGACCAGCGCCGCCCGAATCGAAGCGTCAGAGCGAACCCATCCTGAAGCCGTCTCCAAGCGCCCGGCCACCAAGTGAGGGTCAGCGCCAAAAAGATCCTGCCGCAGTCGGTCCAGCTCAGCAACAGCACGATCCAGAACGGCAGAAGGAGTCGGAGAGACAGCAGCCGGTGGAGTAGGAGGAGAAGGCGGTAGTGCGGCCACAGCATCCTCAGGCGGAGTCTGCCGCGCCCCAACGGCTGTAGTGGCGGCGGCAGGCAAGGACACCTCGGGAGTCACTTGGGCCGTGGGGGCTGAGCTCGCCCCAGCCAGCTCAGCCAGGCCTCGCGAGGACGACCGGGCAGGAGAAGCCTGTGCGTCGCGGTCACCCTCCTTCGCGAGCAGAGGCGCTGCCACAGATGGAAACTCAGGAGCTCCCTTCGGCTTCTTTGCTGCGGGCGCCAGCCTATCCAAAAGATGCAGACGTCAAGCCTCAGAAGCACAACAAGAAATAAAGACAAGAATCAAATGCTTACGGGTCGTCGCCAGTGAGCTCGAGCGGCCTCTGGCCAAATTTGAAGCCTGAAAGCCGGCTGGAAGGGTCAACCTCGGGAAGCTTGGAAGCAGGAGGTGCGTCTGCGGTCCGCCTCGGGGCCGGGGCAGACCCGCGGGAGATCAGCACGGTCCTGTCCTTCTTCGGGATCGGGGGCAAGCTCCCGCCGTCCTGCTCGTCGTCATCCTCGTCGTCATTGCTCGGAGAGAGGCGGAGAACGCGGGACCTGTGCCGGGGGAGTGGAGCCCTCAACTCTCCGTCAGTCGCCTCGGAGTCAGGCCCTCTTTCCCGCTCCCCTCCTTCCTCCTCTTCGCTGGAGTCATCAGAGGGCACGTCCACCGGTTCCTCGGGAGTTTCCATGGGCACGGGCCCATCCCCGTTGAAGACGGGCATGGACTCCACTACCTGCTCCCAGTCGTCGCAGAGGAACAAGGGCGTAGGAGCGCCCACCAACCTCGCCACATCGCCCCGACCAGAGATTGTAGGACCGCAACTAGATCTCCGTCGGCCAAGGCCGCGGGGCTCGGACAGGGCCTCCACATCGGAAGTGAGTACTGCCGAAGCAGAGCCAGCTGGTGCTCCAGGAATTCCCTCAGCAGCGACGCGCCAGTCAGCTTCGCCGCCGCCATGTTGGCCGGCCTCAGATCCGCGTCCATCTTCTCCAACACCAGCTTCGCGCGGGGGTCCGCGAGCTCCGCTCGACCCCAATCGCTGGAGCTCGTGGGCTGCTTCGTGGGCAAGATCAGCCGAGGGTGGATGCGCCCAGCATCCACCAAGACCCACTTGCTCCTGAAGCCCTCAATCCTTTTCCCAGGGTTCGAAATGGCAATGGCGCCACCGTACGCGATGAAGCTCGCGCACACGGAAGCAGGACCGCGAGAGGTCCGGAGGTAGAAGTAGTGGCGCAGCAAGGCCACTGTGGGCTGCACCCCTATGTGAGCCTCGTCGTAATAGGAAAAGATTGCCAGGAGAAGGACGGAGTTGGGGTGGAGATGCAGAGCCTGTAGCTTGTAATGGTGGAGGACAGAGAAGAAGAACTCGGAGAAGGGAGGCACCAGGCCAGCAGCAATGGCACTTACGAAGAACGGATAGAAGGTACTCCCTTGACCCTTAGGGGTGGCAAAGTCGGCCTTGAACACCTTTGCCCCGTTGATGCCCCGTGCCGTCGCCATCCGGCGCAACCAGGCAAGGCTCGCCTCCGACACGTTCGGCGAGTCCAGGGCAGACGAGTACCAAGCTACGGCCGGGGGCTGACGAGGCGCCATGGCTTCCTAGGTCACACGGTCGGAGTAGATCTGGAAAGTTTGGAGGAAGGAAGGAGAGGTGCAAGAAAGGGGATCTGAGCAGCAACCGTGGAAAGCAAGAAGCAAAGCCTAGGCGGATGCCGCTCCTTTATCAACTCACGCGGTTGCTAAGGCGCCCACGTCCAATCAACCGCCACGCGGCGCCCGAGGCCGCAGGCTGTTAGGGCCCGCGGCGCTTCGCCCTCGCCCTTCCGCCTCCCTGCACGGCCAAGTCCGGGCGCGCCTTGGGCCCGGGGGCTACTGTCGGCATTCTGGGAACGGGGGTCCCCAGACTTGTCTGCCTGCGGCCTGCGGCGTGGCTCAAAGAGGGGCCCAGCATGGCCTATCTTCACCAACACAGACTCAAGACCCTAGCGAGGGGCCAAGCCTCGCGGGACGGACGACGCGGAGCTTCCTCAGGCACGGCCTCATCAGGCTGGCTCGTGAGGAGGCAGAGAAATCAAGGCGGGGTACCTCACGAGGTGCCCGTGACGCAAGCCATGACGACCAAGGGTGCTAGGCGGGTGCCAGCCCGCGCAGTGTCCTCCTTTCCTCTTTGGTGCAAAGGGGGCAAGCGCAGCCGCGGAGTACCGAGTCATCAGGCAAAGGTTACCATTTCGGTGCAACAAGACCAGGACCAGGAGGACTGCAAGACAGAGGTCATTGTGGAGCCCAAGACGGCGTCACCACCAGAGCTTTGTGCAGGCGAAGACTACTTTTGTCAGGATAGCTGGTACTAGCTGTCCCCCTTCTAATTAGCCCACCATTGTTGGCTCCCTTCCCACTCGATATTTGGGAAGAGGACCAGGGCCTCTATAAATAGGACCAGCCACCCACAGAACAAGGGGGGCAGGGAGAATCAGAGAGAAAGAGAGAAAAAACAAGGAAGGAAGAAGGATGAGAGAATCAAGAATTAGGGCATCAAGAATCAGAGAGAGAGAGAGAGAGAGAGAGAGAGAGAGAGAGAGAGAAGGGTGACTGAACTCCTCCCAGCAGTTCATCGCCCCGGCCAAGAACAGACCCTCGCGAGGCTGTTCTTCCTTGTATTGTTCATCATCAGCCCAAGAGGCAATCCACCACACCACACACTGGAGTAGGGTATTACACCACAACAGTGGCCTGGACCAGTATAAACCCTGTGTCCCTCATGTTGTTCTTTCCATAGCTTAGATCTTTGCATGGCAGAGGGGTGCAGGTAGGTAGGAGGCGAAATCTCCGCGCGTACCCCAGTGTTCGAACCTCAAGTGTCCGCCGGAACCCGAAATCCGACACTTTGGTATCCAGTCCTGGCCAAGTTTATGGTGGTGACCCATCACGGCTACAACATCCTCAAGATGCCAGGGAGTGGCGGCGTCATCTCAGTCGCCTACGTGTGCTCCCTCGAGCGCACTTACCAAGCTGCAGTGGCCGAAGACCCCGACAAAGAAGGCACCCTATACCCTCCTGAGGCCAACCCCAAGAAGAAGAAGCAGCTACCGCAGCAAGGGCCTCGGGAAAGCGGTGTTTCCAATGGCGCCACCTCAGGATCTGCTCCTGCAGCTGGGGCACCTCCTTCCCTCGCATAGGAAGGCGCGCCCGGTGCCCTCCTCGGGCTAGGCTCGAGGGCTCTGTTCTGGAGGGCCTCAGACCTGGCCAATATCACGAGGGAGGCACTTGGGCACCACGTGGAGGCGTGCTTTGCCGCTTGTTTCCCTCAAGAGGGCACAAGGCACGGAGCGCCTAGTGCTCAGGAGTTCATCACCAAGGCGATTGAGGAGCTTCAGGAAGCAAGATCCATGCGCGGCGACCGCTGCCCACCACTTGGCGTAGCTCCCCATCTTGGCGAGGATGGCAGGCTGCGCGTCTGCGTCGACATTCCAGGGCGCAATAGAGCCGCATCTTAGGGGTGCTGCTAGCCATCAAGTGTTGGACGGTGCGAGGGTCCCCCTCACAGCTACGTTCGCATGCCTTTCGGCCTGCCGAACGCGGTTGTCACCTTCCAGCGCCACATGCGGAGCATTCTAGCAGCTCAGGAGGCCAGGCACCATGCAGTCCTGGAGGAGATGGCGACGATTCTTCAAGAACCACCCGAGCCCCCAGAGCCTCCTGAGGCTTAGGCCCCTTGCGGCTCATGAGGAGCGACCTCTCAACACACATCTTCAGCTGCTTCAACACCTCTTCAGCAACAGTACCAGGTAACTCCTTCCGGTTCATTTAGCTGGGGGCGCCCCTCGGGCTGCATCATTCCCAAGTCGCATGGGCCTGTCCCTATGACGTGTATCCTTTTACATCTTTAGCTTACTCTGTTGGGAGCGCCTCACGGGCTGCATCATCCCCAGGCCGCTTGGGTCCGTCTCAGTGGCATGTATCATTCTTGCATGTATCTGAACTAGCTTGCCCTCTCGCATGGATTACCTTATGCTTATCACATGCCTGTCCGTTACTTAGATACCATGAACGTTGCATGCCCTTGCAAGCCCGCCCACGACCGCCTCATGATTAAGGACTCGCACGACGTTTGTGCTCGGGTCTGTCCCTGCATCATTGCCAAACCCAAGAGGCTGAGCTCTGGCTCACGGGCTCGCTCCTATGTACGTCACCTCCCATGGCCCTTGTTGTCGGATTTCGGGTTCCGGCAAACCCTTGAGGTTCGAACACTGGGGTACGCGCGGAGATTTCGCCTCCTACCTACCTGCACCCCTCCGCCACGCAAAGATCTAAGCTATGGAAAGAACAACACGAGGGACACAGGGTTTATACTGGTTGGGGCCACCGTTGTGGTGTAATACCCTACTCCAGTGTGTGGTGTGGTGGATTGCCTCTTGGGCTGATGATGAACAATACAAGGAAGAACAGCCTCGCGAGGGTCTGTTCTTGGCCGGGGCGATGAACTGCTGGGAGGAGTTCAGTCACCCTTCTCTCTCTCTCTCTCTCTGATTCTCGATGCCCTAATTCTTGATTCTCTCCTCCTTCTTCCTTCCTCGTTTTTTCTCTCTTCTTCTCTGATTCTCCCTGCCCCCCTTGTTCTGTGGGTGGCTGGTCCTATTTATAGAGGCCCTGGTCCTCTTCCCAAATATCGAGTGGGAAGGGAGCCAACAATGGTGGGCTAATTAGAAGGGGGACAGCTAGTACCAGCTATCCTGACAAAAGTAGTCTTCGCCTGCACAAAGCTCTTGTGGTGACGCCGTCTTGGGCTCCACAATGACCTCCGTCTTGCAGTCCTCCTGGTCCTGGTCTTGTTGCACCGAAATGGCAACCTTTGCCTGATGCCTCGGTACTCCGCGGCTGCGCTTGCCCCCTTTGCACCAAAGAGGAAAGGAGGACACTGCGCGGGCTGGCACCCGCCTAGCACCCTTGGTCGTCATGGCTTGCGTCACGGGCACCTCGTGAGGTACCCTGCCTTGATTTCTCTGCCTCCTCACGAGCCAGCCTGATGAGGCCGTGCCTGAGGAAGCTCCGCGTCGTCCGTCCCGCGAGGCTTGGCCCCTCGCTAGGGTCTTGAGTCTGTGTTGGTGAAGATAGGCCATGCTGGGCCCCTCTTTGAGCCATGCCGCAGGCCGCAGGCAGACAAGTCTGGGGACCCCCGTTCCCAGAATGCCGACAGTAGCCCCCGGGCCCAAGGCGCGCCCGGACTTGGCCGTGCAGGGAGGCGGAAGGGCGAGGGCGAAGCGCCGCGGGCCCTAACAGCCTGCGGGCTCGGGCGCCGCATGGCGGTTGATTGGACGTGGGCGTCTCCACTTCCCCATGGCGCCTCGGAAACTGCACGGATTGGACAAGTCCCTGCATGCAAAGCGGGTCATGATTGCCTGCGATCGTGGAGGTCGGCGGTTGGCCTTCGCCGGCTATAATTACAGAACGGTGCGCGCCCTTCTAGTCCATCCCTTCTTGCTTCTCCTTCTTCCCGATCCTTGCTCCGTCTTGCTGCAATGGCTCCGATCCACCGGTTCTCGATGGCAGAGAAGGAAAAGGCTCCCCGAGAGGAACCAGACCCGCTCCCGCCGAAGAAACGACATGTCCTCCGTGGCCCGGACGAGGGGGCCCATTAGGTGGTGTCGAGGCCTTGGTGCGAGTGGGCACCACCGGGGTTCCCGCTTCCCTTGTACGCCCACATCGAGGGCCCTGAGGGAGCTGATGCTGATCGCCATGGGCGGCGCCACCGTCGGGGGCGACGGGTCATGAAGGTGTGGGTCGTCCCCCCTGGGGTCCACACCGAGGGCTCCTCCCGAGAGCTCGTGCTCCATGTCGCCATGCCTCCACAGTCATGGATTCGCCTTCCTCCCTTTTTCGCCTCCATCGTCCCACAGGGAGAGCCCCTGGAGCTTTGGCTGCAGCACCCTCGCGACCGAGGCAGAGGTCGCAGTCATTGCCCCGGGCGAGGTCTTCATGACTCGAGGCTGGAGCGAAATCGCTCGGGTTTGCAGGACAGGAGGCGTCTTCGCGATCCACTTGGAGTACGACGGTGCTTTGGTGATGTTCTTCAAGGTCTTCGATGCGAATGGGCGCCGGCTGGAGTGCTGCCCCGGGAGAGGTGGTCGGGACCCTGCTGCGGCGAGGATTGGGCCCGCCGACCGCTCCCTTGGCGGATCCTCAGGCGGCGGAGGCGGCGGAGGTTCCATCTACGAGCGACGACAGCTACGAGCCCCCGAGCCGGCGCCGCTCCTGGAGCAGGGCGGGCTCGTCAGGCCGCCGCCGACTCTGATCTAGATGGGGTTGGCGCCGGTGCTTGACGACCCACTGTTGATGATGGCATCTCTTGCAGGGGCACACATAGTTAGTGTCCCTTTAGGATCTGTTCCCTGCGAGGAATGAAAGACACGTCCCGTGTGGGCTTGTAAGGTGCATGTGATCCTGTTTTGTTAATATAACCCTTGTCGCAGAATTGTGCGAGTTGCTCATTCCGTCTTAGATCAGTTCTCCCTTTCGAACCTCACGAGGGCTTGGTGCTCTGCACCGACAGGTCCCAGTCCCAAGTCGCTGGTATGCCAGGTCGCGATGCCGTGGTCAAGGCCAGGAGGTGAGCGACCCGGAGTCCGGTAAGAGCCCCTGAGTCGCGATTCTCAAGAGGTCCCCTTTGGCGCTCAAGCAGCCGTCGTTCGGTGAGAAAGGAGAGCGGCGTCGCTAACACGGGATTGCATTAGGTGCGGGGATGGTGCCACGGTAGCTGGCACTTCCGGGTGGTGACTTATCTCGAGAATCAGGGGTCGCTCTCTGGTGTGTCGCCGGGTCAGTGCATCGGCAGGCGCGAGGTTGCTCGGCGAGGTCCTCGCATGTCCCTCCCCTCTCGCCTTTGCTCCCCTTTCTGCTCTACGTCCTCGGGTCCCGGCCCTCGAGCGAGTCTCAGCCGTCGCTGGTATGCCAGGTCGCGATGCCGTGGACAAGGCCAGAGGTTGAGGGCTGGAGAGCCAGTAGGATCCCTGAGTCACGATGCTCAGGCACCCCCCCCCTTTAAGGTGCAAGCGGTTCGCGCGGATGAGAGTGAAGGAGACACCGCAAGGGCCTCGCCTGACGCAGCTCCTTCAGGAGATCCTGTAGACCCATCATAGAAAAGACGAGGGGTTGCCATGATAATTGACAGTCAGCCATTGGTTGCTTCCGAGGGGTACGAGGCACTGAAGGCTTGACGAGGTGGCGCCGTGCGGGGCTGCCGCGGCTAGAGCTCAGCCATTCAGGTTTGTCGGCATTGCAGGGACGGACCCATGCGCAAGCGTCGTGCCATTTGAGAGCAGTTCCGTCAGTTGGCGTCAGTTGAGCGGGCAGCTAGGTCGGCATGGAGAAGAAGAGGTGCCGTGGACCAGCATCAAATAATCAAGCATGGTGGGTATAACGCATAACCGGAAATAAATGCAAATGAGATACATGTCGCTGGGCCTGGCCCGAGCGACTTGGGGATGATGCAGCCCGAGGGGCGCCCCCAACAAGGTAAGCTAACAACATTAAATAAAAGGGATACATGCCACAGGGACAGACCCACACGGCCTAGGAATAATGCAGCCCTGGGGGGTGCTCCCAGCTGGAAGTGAAACTTGAAAGATGTCACCTTATGACGTTGATGACGAAGGGGTGTTGGTGTAGCAGACTCAGTGGGCTGTGGAAGCCGATCCTCACGAGCCCCTAGGCCCGGGGGCCTCGGGAGGCTCCGGAGGTGCTGGCGGCTCCCCGCGGACCATCTCCATCTCCGCCAGGGCTGCGGAATGCCTGGCCTCTTGTGCCTCCATGATGCCCCTCGTGAGGCGCTGGTACGTGGTAGCCGCGTGCGCCAAGCCGTAAGGCATGCGAACGTAGCTGTGGGGTGGACCTCCGCAGTGCCCCACTTGCAAGGGCCAGAGGCGCTCCAGAGAGGCGACTCGGTTGAGCCCTGGTATGTCGATGCAGACACGCAGCCCACCATCCTCGCCTGGATGGGGAGCCACTGCTGGTAGACGGCGGCCGCCTTTCATGACCCTTGACTCCTGTAGCTCCTGAATGGCCTTGCTAACGAACTCCTGTGGGTCTGTCTCTCCTTGCCTTGCTCCTTCTTGAGGGAAACGTGCTTCGAAACACGCCTCCATGTGGTGCCCAAGCGCCTCCCTCGTGACCCTAGCCAGGTCGGTGGCCCTCCAGGGGAGAGCCCTCGAGCCCTGCCAGAGGAGGGCGCCGGGCACACTTTCCTATGCGATGGAAGGAGGTCCCCCCTGGGCAGGCACGGGCCCAAAGGGGCCTGCCTTCTGAGGGGCCGGGCCGGACCGTGTCTTCTTCTTCTTGGGGGCGGTCTCGGGAGGCCTCCTGCTTCCGCGATCCGGGTCTTCCAGTGACGCGGCCTGAAAGGCTCGTTCCAGGGAACACACCGCGTCCTTCTCTTCACAGGGCAACGTGATGACTCCGCCACTTCCTGGCATCTTGAGGACGTTGTAGCTGTGGTGAGTTACGGCCATGAACTTGGCCAGCGCTGGGTACCCAAGGATGGTGTTGTACGGCAGGCGAATGTGAGCGACGTCGAAGTCGATGAGCTCGGTGCGGTAGTTGTCGCGTGCCCCGAAGGTGACAGGGAGGCAGACCTGCCCAATCGGGACCGTGGAGCCGTCGGTGATTCCGGAGAACGGCTTGGTTGGCTGAAGCTAGCTGTAGGGCACTTGGAGATTTTTGAATGTTTCCACGGACAGGACGTTGAGCCCTGCCCCGCCATCGATGAGGGTCCTGGTGACCACCACGTTGCTGATGATTGGGGAACAAAGCATTGGGAGGACTCCGGCTGTAGCCGCACACTTGAGCTGATCTGCTGAGTTGAACGTGATGGCGCACGCTGACCACCTGAGAGGGCACGTGGCTTCGAGCCTGGGGAGGACCGCATTCACTTCACGGGTGAACTGCTTGAAGATGCGTTGAGAGGCTGGGGCTTGAGCCCCGCCCAGGATGCAGGCGATCGCGCGCGGCTCATGGAAGCCCCCAGCCCCCTCGTCTTGGTGGCGGTCCTCATTTCTCCTTGGCTGCGGCGGCAGTGGGGGGAGGCCTGCGTTGCCTTGCGGGCGATCCTCGCGAGGCTGATCCCTCCAGTCTCCCTCGCGAGGCGGGTCTTGCCAGTGATCCTCGCGAGGTTGGTCATGCCACCCTTGGCGCGGGCCACGGTCTTCCCAGCGTCCTGCGTTCCTTCCTCCTCCTCGACCGTAGCCCCGGTCACCGCGGTTGGGGTGACGGCCGATCCTTCCTTCCCGCACGGCTCGGAGCTCTTGACATTCGTTGGTGTTGTGGGTGTGGAGGTCGTGGTACACACAGTACCGGCTGCCCTTGGAAGGTTCGGGCTGATCTCTGCCCCGCTTGGTGTCTGGTTCTGCCGCGAGCATGGCAGCCCCCTTGCGCTTCACATCCTTGGCCTTGGGCTTCTTCTCTTCTGGGTCTGCGGCAGGCAGCTTGAGGAGGGAGAGACGCCCTTCCTCAGGCCTGGCGCACTTGGTTGCCAAGTTGAACAGCTCCAAGGAAGTGCACAGGTCTTCATGCATCGCCAGCTCCTCCTTCATCTTGACATCGCGCACGCCGTCGGAGAAGGCTGAGATGATGGCCTCCTCAGTCACCTTGAGAATCTTGAGGCGTGCGTTGTTGAAGCGCTGGATGTACTTCTGCAGGGTCTCCCCGGGTTGTTGCTTGATGCGGTGCATGTTGCTCATGGTGGGTGGCCGGTCGCGAGTACCTTGGAAGTTGGCGATGAAGCGGGTGCGCATCTCATCCCAGGAGGAGATCGTGCCTGGAGCCAGGCTTAGGAGCCAGGTGCGGGCCCCGTCCTTGAGTGCCATGGGAAACCAGTTCGCCATGACCTTCTCGTCTCCGTTGGCAGCTTCGATGCCCAGCTCGTAGAGCTGGAGGAACTCCGCAGGGTTAGCCGTGCCGTCATAACGAGGAGGCAGGTCTGGCTTGAACTTGCCGGGCCACGGGACACTGCGCGGCTCGGTGGTGCAGGCACGGCAGCCTGCTGTGGCCACGGGAGGCCTTGGGTGACAGAGAGCTTGGTCTTGCATGTCCCTACGCGCTGCAACTGAGTCTTGACGTGCGGGAGCAAGAGAATGGTCGCGACGTGCTGGAGCAGGGAGCGCCCTGGCAGCTTCTTGCGGGCAAGGGACTTCTTGGCAGCTCTGCTCTTGCCGCGCTGGCACCTGAAGGAGCGGGTTCCGCCCAGGGGCCACGCGCCTTGGAGCCATGGCGCCTTCCTGAGGAGGAGGCGGCCGGGGCGCCGCCGGATCTTCCTCGCCCGCGCGGGCGGGGTGCGGTGTAGCGGAACGGACGGCGCAGGAGGGCCCCCTGCGGCGCGGACAAGCTCGGCGACGTGGTCGAGCCATTCTTCGTAGACGTCGTCGACGGGACGGTAGCGCAGGAGCTCGTTTGCCGCGATGAGCACAGCTCGAGCCTCCATGGGCGCGCAGAGTGCGCGGGACGAAGAACCAGCTAGGGTGAGCGAGGGAGTTGCGGTGCGGCCGTCTTGCCGCACGGACGGTTGCTGAGACGATGCTTGCTACTCGTCCCCCGCCGGGCCAGTGGCGGTGTTGACGACAGGTGATGGCGAACGGCGAGGACGCCCGCCGACAGGAGCCGTCTGGGCGACACGGGAAGCGAGAGCGGCCCAGGGCTCGGCGCGGGCCAGACGAGCGTCAGACATGGGCGCGATGGTCGGAGGAGAACGGGGTGGTGGAAGATGAATTCCGGCGCACCCCTACCTAGCGCGCCAAATGTCGGATTTCGGGTTCCGGCAGACCCTTGAGGTTTGAACACTGGGGTGCGCACGGAGATTTCGCCTCCTACCTACCTGCACCCCTCCGCCACACAAAGATCTAAGCTATGGAAAGAACAACACGAGGGACATAGGGTTTATACTGGTTCAGGCCACCATTGTGCTGTAATACCCTACTCCAGTGTGTGGTGTGGTGGATTGCCTCTTGGGCTGATGATGAACAATACAAGGAAGAACAGCCTCGCAAGGGTCTATTCTTGGCCGGGGCGATGAACTGCTAGGAGGAGTTCGGTCACCCTTCTCTCTCTCTCTCTCTCTCTCTCTCTGATTCTCGATGCCCTAATTCTTGATTCTCTCCTCCTTCTTCCTTCCTTGTTTTTCTCTCTTCTTCTCTGATTCTCCCCGCCCCCCTTGTTCTGTGGGTGGCAGGTCCTATTTATAGAGGCCCTGGTCCTCTTCCCAAATATCGAGCGGGAAGGGAGCCAACAATGGCGGGTTAATTTGAAGGGGGACAGCTAGTACCAGCTATCCTGACAAAAATAGTCTTCGCCTGCACAAAGCTCTGGTGGTGACGCCGTCTTGGGTCCACAATGACCTCCGTCTTGCAGTCCTCCTAGTCCTGGTCTTGTTGCACCGAAATGGCAACCTTTGCTTGATGCCTCGGTACTCCGCGGCTGCGCTTGCCCCCTTTGCACCAAAGAGGAAAGGAGGACACTGCGCGGGCTGGCACCCGCCTGGCACCCTTGGCCGTCATGGCTTGCGTCACGGGCACCTCGTGAGGTACCCCGCCTTGATCTCTCCGCCTCCTCGCGAGCCAGCTTGATTTGGCCGTGCCTGAGGAAGCTCCGCGTTGTCCACCACACGAGGCTTGGCCCCTTGCGAGGGTCTTGAGTCTGTGTTGGTGAAGATGGGCCGTGTTGGGCCCCCCTTTGAGCCACGCCACAGGCCGCAGGCAGGCAAGTCTGGGGACCCCCGTTCCCAGAACGCCGACACTTGTTGCCTTGTTCCCACATGAGCTAATCACGGACGAACAGGCCAGGGCGCGTGACCCGGTGCCTCTCCACCACGGGAGCCACACATCGGTCGTGTTTCTTCAGGATTCTTCACATGAGAAGACTAGGCACGACGTCTGTGCTCGGGTCCGTCCCTGTAGCGTTGATAAACCCAACGAATGAGCTCTATCTGGCAGGCCAGCCCCGTTCACGTAACCTCCTGGGGTCGTTAGTGTTTGGCCTTCTCATGTGATCGCCTCAGGAGATTCGTCCGGCGAAGGTTGCCTAACAATCTCGCAGGGCCACCTCAGCCATCAAGAATCAAGACCAGGCGCAACCCGCCTTGAGGTAGGGCCTCGTGAGTCCCGTGCTGGCTCACGAGTGCCCAGACACACCTCGTCTAGCCCTTCCATGCAAGCCACGTGTCAGGGAGGGGTTGTACATGCCCCGGGGGCTCCACTCAAAGGGAGCCCTCACCCACGCACCAGTAGAAGCACCATGCTCCGTGCTTGTAGTCGACACGGTCGAGGAGCGGCTATGCCCGTGCAAGTGCGGAAGCGGTACGCTCCATGCTGGTATTAAACAACTGAGGGAGGCCCCATGGCCGTACCAACCTCAGGGAGCCTCCAGACTCAGTGTCCAGCCTCGTCGCAACACCTCCCCTCGAGAGGATCGCACGAGGGGGCTGGGCACGGTGGCTACGCCGGGTCACGCTGAGCGTACGCGACCCTGCCAGGTCCCTCGGACCTTGTCATCACACGTCCCTCCTGAGCATAGCTGTCAGGACCCCGATCCTAAGTCACACCGATCTAGCATGTAACACTTCATATCACTTTGTGGCCTCACGCACGGTATTCCCACGGGTGCCACCTTACCTGGCCCGGGACCGTTTGCGCCTTTTGGCTCACGTATATGATAATGTTGCTAGCATCCATATGACAGAGAACCCGGGCCGACATGGCTAGTCATGAACCCAAAGCGGCACGAACCTATGGGGACAGGCATACATGAATCACATCGAGCATGTCGGTCAGCAGCGTGTGAATCCGGGCTGTAGCACTGGACTAACAGGACTCCGAGAACCCGAGCTGTAGCAGGCTAGGCAGGACTCCGGATGTCACCGCGTGACATTTCCTCGAAGGGACAGACACATGAACGAAGTGAAAAACATGCCGGCCAGTTAAGTGTCCTGAGCAGTAGTGCTGGGCTAGCAGGACTCGGGTGAACCGGGCTGTAGCGGACTACTATGGCTCATGGAAGCACTAGACTACATTTCCCCATAAGAGAGGCTGCCAAGGATAAACAACTAGATTGTCGGATCCCACACATACCAAGCATTTCAATCATACACACAATATGCTTGATATGTGTAAATACAACATGGCATCACAACATAACTATATGACTCAAGTATTTATTCATTAGGCTCCGAGGAGCGAGAAATTACAAACATGAGTCTCATGACCCAACAATCATAGCATACAAATCAAAGCACATGCGGAAGCTTAACATGTCTGAGTACAGACATCTACAAATGAAAAAGGCTAAGAAGCCTGACTAACTACCAGATCCTGCCGAGGGCACAAGATTGTAGCTGAGGTATCAAGCTAAACGTCGAAGTCCACGCGAAACTACTAGTGAGACTGAAGTCTCTCTGCAAAACATAAATTAAGCAAACATGAGTACAAAAGTACTCAGCAAGACTTACATCAGAACTAGCTACATATGCATCGGTATCAACAAAGAGGGGTGGTGGAGTTTAACTGCAGCAAGCCAGCTTTGACTCGGTGGCTATCTTAAACTACGACTGCAAGTAACTCTTTTGAGGTGGCGCACACGAGTCCACATATTCACCATTCAATACACCACTATGGATCCGCTCCCGTCTCCCTACGAGAAGGCCATCCATAGCACTCACACTTATCTTGCGAGCTTTAGAGTATCCACTTTCACTTGTCTATGAACTGTTATAGGCAACCCAGAAGTCCATTACCGCGGACACGGCTATTCGAATAGATCATTTATAACCCTGCAGGGGTGTACTTCGTCACACATGTTTCCACCACTTAGCGTCTGCACACGACATGTGCTCGGCATACTTCAAGCGAAAGCCGACATGGGTGTAGACCATGACCTGACTAACCACACAAGTCTCTAGTCCAGGTTTATCGCCTATTCGGGTTCCATCCGCAAGGAAATCCGGCCGGGGTGTCCTCAACGGCCCCAAACTATGTGTACAGGGTCCCGAGACGCCAAACGGGCGCCCGGCATACCCGGCCACAGTGTATCTACCACATCATAGCCCACCCCTAGGGTCAGCGCTACGCACGGCCGCCAACACATAACCTACAAACACCAGAAACTAGTTGGAACTCCTGTACAGAGGACGAGAGGGGTCAATAAGTCGAGTGGGGTCATATTTCAGGGCCCAATGTGTGGTAGTAGCTGTTTCATGGATCACAAACACAGAACTCAGTTTCTGAGGACGGTTTCAGTGAGACAACCCACCATGTACTCCTACATGGCCTCTCACCGCTACCTTTACCAAATCGTGTTCACACACTTAGCTCACACACCGTAGGACATGTTTACACACCTCTGATTCATCCCCGATGAACCAGACCTGACACGAGTCTATGCAATAGCAGGCATGACAAACAAGCATGAATGAGTAGGCACATCAGGGCTCAAACAACTCCTACTCATGCTAGTGGGTTTCACCTATTTACTGTGGCAATGACAGGTCATGCAAAGGATAAGGGGTTCAACTACCGCAGCAAGTAAAAGATGAATCATTGTTGTCCTAATGCAGTAAAAGAGAGCAAGAGCGAGAGAGTGGGATTGTATCAGAATGAGCAAGGGGGTTTTGCTTGCCTGGCACTTCTGAAGATAGTATAGTTCTTCATCGGTGTCATCGGTCACATCATCGGAATGTCATCTACTGAAGGGGGACAAGCACCGGCAATAGAGAAGAACACAATCAATGCATATGCGACAATATGATGCATGATCATGACATGGCAATATGCTGTGATTTGAGCTAATGCATCTAGTTATGATTTAAATGAAGTTGGTTTGAATACATGATTCAAATTCCAACTCCATATATGATTATTTAAATGCCCTTTATTTGTTTTGTCCAAAACAGAGGACAAACATTCTTCAAACATGCATGAAAATGGTACAGATGCATTCCTTGAATTTTTCTGATAATTTTTCCTATATAAATCTTTTCATTTGGAGTTACGGTTGAATTTCTATGATTTTTAGAAGTTTGGGGGTAATTTCTGAAAATAATAAATCATTTAAGATTTATTTAAATCCTAGAAAGGAATTATTGCGTCAGCATGACCTCACAGTGATGTCAGCAGGTCAACGGCTCGGTCCAGGTCAAACCTAACGTGTGGGGTCCACACGTCAGTGACACAGTTAACTAACATGGTTAATTAAAATTAAACTAAACCTAATATAGTTTAGTTAAGGCCTGGGCCCATATGTCAGTGACTCTAGGGGGTTAGTTAGGCGCTAATGATGGTGCCACGTCACCAGCCACCGGAGTTGGACGCCGGTGACCAAACCCGACAGCGGAGGATCGCCGGAGTTGCCCGGGACGGCACTACAGGGGTCGGCTCGACGCGCTGGAGGCACCAGAGGGATGCCCATCCTCGCGCGCATCCAGGGGATCACGCGGGAGGCTGCGAGGTGGCCGGAGACAATGGCCACGGCAACCATGGCGGTGGACGGAGCTACGGGAACGGCGGGTTCGGTGCTACGGAGCGTTTCGAGACGAACTGGTGGGGTCTACGGCTTCCTGAGGAAGCGCTGAGCACGCCTACGTGCTCTGGTGCGACGTGCGGGTGTTGCAACCGCGGCGGCGACATGGCCGGCGGCAGGGAGCGCTCGGCTCCGGTGGTTGATGCGGCTAGGGGCGAAAACGACGGTGGGGAGAGAGGGGTTGGCAACAGGGGCTCAAGGAGATGCTGAAGAGGGGGTCAGGGAGCTCTGGGAGGTCATGGCGGCGCCGAATCGACCGGAGATGGGCTCGGGTGCCCGAGGTTGAAGACGAAGGCGAAGACGGCGTTCGGCGGCGTTTGGAGTCGCGTGAGTCAACAGGGGGGCGTAGGTGACGGTGGCGGAGCCCCTGGGCATGTCGGAGAGGTGAGGGGGAGGCTCAGGGCACGGCAGCAATGAGCGGCGGCGACGGCTGCGCTCGGGTGGGTGCGTGCGAGAGGGACAGGGG